>NC_067481.1:15321506-15536506 GCF_947179515.1 Apodemus sylvaticus
CATGAAACTAATACCATGTGACCACAGAACTGCTCCTAGTGAGCTATGAAAACTGAGCTTCATTTATTTATTTATGTGTTTGTTTATTTGTTTGTTTGTTTAAGAAAAAGCTCTTTCCCCAAGCTAAGAAGCGGATTCCTGAGTTAGCAGCTTTCCCTTGTATAGGACACCATTAACATGGGGCTGCACAGACAGCTCAGGGAAAGAGTACAGAGCCAGTGTGGGGGCCCAGGCCTCTAATCCCAGGACTGTGGAGTGGGGACAAGAGGACAGAGGAGGAGCTGGGCAGGGACTAAGTCCTCAGCCAGCCAGAAGAGTCAGCTGGTGAACTCCAGGTGGGGCTCGTGAGAGGCCTGCCTTGAAGGTGGAGGGGTGGAGCCCCAGCTCAGGGTTTAGGAACACTTGCTGTGCTCCTAGAGGACCTAAGCTTGGTCCCCAGCATTTTACCAGGTGGTTCCTAGCCACCTCTAAGTCTAGAAACCCGCCCTCATGTGCACATCCCCATACACACACATACACACTCACACAATATGAAATAAAGTTAATTATAAAATAGAGTAGAGAGTGACCCTAACATCAGAAAGTACCACCTGCCTTTAATCCCAACACTAGGGAGGCAGAGACAGGATGATCTCTTTGAATTCAAAGCCAGTCTAGTCTACATAGAAAGTTCTAGGACAGTCAGAACTACATAGAGACCCTGTCTCAAACCAAACGAGCAGAAACCTTAAAAGAAAATGACTACAAAATTATCAAAACTTGGAACTGAGAATTTAATAATTCAGAATATATATGTATAGGAAATCATCTAAAATATAAATTTAATCATAAAATTAAGTTTTTAAGAAATTAAAATAACAACAATGCAAGGGGAGGGGAGAGGCGGCAGACAGTAGACAATGTAAACCTGACTGAAGGCACCTGAGACACACCCTAGCTCAGGCTCTGGCACTAGGTGACCCTCTTCCTAAAGACTTCAGCCACAGGTACCCACAGAGCGCACTCTAGTCAGCCTCCTCTGAGCACAGCCTTTCTAGTCAACACCTAACCTCATCTCTTACTCCTAAGTGTTGATCCTCCCCACTTTTTTTTTCAAAGATTTATTATATGTAAGTACACTGTTGCTGTCTTCAGACACACCCAAAGAGGGCGTCAGATCTCATCACAAATGGCAGTGAGCCACCATGTGGTTGCTGGGAATTGAACTCAGGTTCTCTGGAAGAGCCTTCAGTACTCTTAACCACTGAGCCATCTCTCCAGTTACCCTTCCCCCAACCCCCTTCATTTATTTAGTCAAATCCTACACGATGTTCTAATTCAGTTTCTTGTCAGTCAACTTCCCTGCCCTGTAGGGTGTAACCAACACAGCAACAGAGACGTTTGGACGTTTTGCTCATTGTCCATCTCCAGGTTGGAAGAGAGCTGAGAGAACAGACTCACTTGGGGGCATCTGCAGACCGCTCACAGAGTGAAGCACACTGAGGTCTATCTGCAGACCGCTCACAGAGTGAAGTACACTGAGGTCTATCTGCAGACCGCTCACAGAGTGAAGTACACTGAGGTCTATCTGCAGACCGCTCACAGAGTGAAGCACACTGAGGTCTATCTGCAGACTGCTCACAGAGTGAAGTACACTGAGGTCTATCTGCAGACCGCTCACAGAGTGAAGCACACTGAGGTCTATCTGCAGACCGCTCACAGAGTGAAGCACACTGAGGTCTATCTGCAGACCGCTCACAGAGTGAAGCACACTGAGGTCTATCTGCAGACCGCTCACAGAGTGAAGCACACTGAGGTCTATCTGCAGACCGCTCACAGAGTGAAGCACACTGAGGTCTATCTGCAGACCGCTCACAGAGTGAAGCACACTGAGGTCTATCTGCAGACCGCTCACAGAGTGAAGCACACTGAGGTCTATTTGCAGACTGCTCACTGACTGAAATGAAGCTTGCATGTACCATCAACAGACCTAAATAACATTATCTCTCACTAACACTGGACCTCAGGTAAAAGTAAGCCAGATTTCAATTCACCATGTGGTCGTAACAGACAAACACATGCATAAAGATGTAAATTACTCTGTATTTCCCATTTAGATTCTCTCAGTTCAGTGACACAGACTTACCTACACCTTCCAATAGAGCATAGAGCAACAGGGTCTCCCACCACAGCAACCAAGGACTGTGCTCTGGTGATGGCGGTATTAAGAAGTTTGTAGTTGGAGAGAAAACCATAATCTAAGTCCTCGGTGGAGTCTTCCAGAAGTTGCTCTTTCTTTTTAATTGGCGTCTGCTTGTGCTTGCAAGTGTGGCGTGTACGCACTGTGCTAAGAAACAGAACTCTGAATTGCTTTCCTACAAAGACATTGAAAGAAAGACAGATCATCACTCTGGTATCACTGATACAGTAAATCTTACATCTCTAAAATCATCCTGGCTAAACCACAGGTGCTGGTGAAGACAAGACACCAGAGATCCCAGCCAAATGCACAGCTGTATAAGTGCAGGCATGGCGGCTCTGAAATGGAGGCAGGTCCCCAAAAATGAAACACAGTGACCATCTGATCCAGCAAGCCCACTTCAGACAAATCCCACCAAACTGCAAGCAAGGTCTCCGTGAGGTTGCTGCGCACAGGCCACAGAAGCTTGGATCACAATGCCAAAAAATGTGATCCAGTGAGCACCGTCTCACTGCGTCCGGTGTGATTACACACAAATGACCCAGCTGACACATGTGAACGGCCCTCAGAGGCACTGCATCCAGTGAACAAAGCCTAGTCACAGGAGTCTAGGTAAGTTGAGGAAAAAGCCCTAAACTGGACCCCTGAGATCTCAATGTGTCTGATCCAGCACGCTGGGTAAGAGCTACTCAGGCTGTACTGCCTGCATCTAATTACAGGAGGCCCTGAGAACTGAAACTCCCACAGAGAGAAGGGAGAAAAGACTAGTGTTAGCCAAGGGCAGGAGAGGATGGGAGGTACTGTTTAATGGGCACAGAGTCTCTGGAAAGATGGACAGTTCTTGCGATGGATGCTGAGGAGTATACCACAGGAGGCACTCCTGACCACTGAAGTGCACATAAAATGCTCAGAAATGGTTACATTTTGTTGTGCACATTTTACCATATACATAAAACCAGGTTATTTTATGATTTTGTTTTGCTTTTTAAAATATGCCAACAGTGTTTTACTATACTACGTGATCCAGGATGACCTCAAACCTCCAGTGTTTGGGATTCTCCTGCCTCAGCCTCCTGAATGCTCACATCCCAGGTATGTACCACCATGCCTCACTTAATTTTTCTCCCTGATGATATTGCTGGAACCAATCTGTGAGATTATCTAGGCCAGCGTCCACCCAACACAACGGCCTTCTCCTTGAAGCAGGGCCACTCAGGCCCCTGCCAAGCCGAGCAGACACAGCTGACTTCACAGAGAAGTTTTATGGGGTCTGGCTTCGTAACATTTGTTGCTTATAATAATCTAACATCCCCTCATTCTACTGCAAGGCTCCACGCATTTGGTCTCTAGTGCTCTCTTCTCTATCCCCACATTTTCACCTGCTCCCACCCATGTGGAGGTACAACAGAGCACTGGCTGGCTTACATCTGCTCTTGGAGCAGAGCATTTGTGTCCATTACTAAAATACCCAACTGAGTGAGGCCAGGATGGGGTAGAAGGGAACTTCTTGCTCCCCATGATCCAGACACTGGGTTACTCTTCCTGGTGCACCATGCAGCTAACACTACTAGGCTTTTTCTGGTGTTCACATGATAATACTGCTTCATCTGGTTCTGGAGGCATAGGTATGGGTGAGCTGGTCCCAAGGACACGAGGCCTAGCCAGAGCAGTGCTGGGAAGCTCATCTGGTGGTGCGGATAAGAAAGTGCCAAGACACCAACAGCTCTGCCACCACCCAGGCCCACAACTAGGACTCTGGCGTCCCACCCCAAAATCTATAACATCTATGAATGGTTGGGGAAAGTGAAAGGGTCAGTCCTGCTGTTCCAAAGCTGCAGGGCTCCATGACCCAGGGCAACAACAGGATAAGTGGGAGGAGTCCCAATGAGGATCCATTATCGATGAAGTCACAGAAGCCAGAGACTTTGAACCAGACCAGTGACTCATTGCAATGAACATTTGCAAGTGAAGGCGTGTGGACAGAGGGATGTGGGACACACTGTGACACACTATGGTTTCAGTGAGATGTTTTCTATGCTTTATTCTGTTGTTTGTTTTTTATTTTGGCAAAAGACTACAAGGACAAAGGGCAGATATGAGGGGTGGGGAGATGAGTGGGACTGGGGTACATGATGTGAAACTCACAAAGAATCAATAAAAGATAAAATAATAATAACATGCTTCATATATTTAAAAGGCACAAAGTTTAAAACAACTCATTTCATGAACAGTGAAAACAAGTTTGCAGACACATAGTCACTTAAAAAAGTCTACAGATATACAACAGCATGTATTGCATGCTGTATTGCATTGTCATGTTGTTATGGCTAGGTCATATAGATATTTGTGGAATTATATAACTATGGTGATAAAGTCAATTTGTTAACACTATCTCAATTTGGTTACTGGAACCTTAATAAACATGTAAATTTAATATTAAAGAACTTGTATCATTGCCAGCCCAAAAAGGTATTGATACTTTTATCATACTTAATATTAGATTCTTAAAGACCTATTATTTAAGAAACTGAAAATCCACTGTGACACACCTTGAGACATTTGAACAGCGTGACTCATTCCAATGGACACTGACCTTGGACATTGAGCACCCGCTCCACATTCACATCCGAGAGCCTCTTCTTGCGAAGCTCAGCTCGTATTCTAAACACCTGGTCGGCGTATGGCGTCACCACACCGATGCTGCCGTCATCTAACTTCCCCCAGGCCACCGGCCACTTCCGCCTCAGCTCTTCTACACGCTCCACCACCTCAAATACCTTTAAACAAGCAGGCATGTTAAAATTACCACTGGTGTTTGGGTTAAGAATATGGTGACCGAAACAGAATGATACAGGATCACATTTTAGCAAATGCCATTTAAAAACCAATCTATGAATGGGAGTAGTGCATTCCTGATATGAAGACAACATTGTCCTCACATTTCAAACAGTAAAATCCTGTAATAATGTGACTAATAGAAACACTGAAGCCAAGACAATGTACTGGGCAAGTGGCCACACCTTCCACAGCCTCTATTCTTTTTTTTTAAATTTAATTTAATTAATTAATTAATTAATTAATTATTGGGACAGGGCTTGTTTGTTTGTTTGTTTGTTTGTTTGTTTGTTTATTGGGACAGGGTTTCTCTGTGTAGCCCTGGCTGTCCTGGAACTCATTCTGTAGACCAGGCTGGCCTTGAACTCAGAAATCCGCCTGCCTCTGCCTCCCAGAGTGCTGGGATTACAGGCGTGCACCACCACTGCCCGGCCATAGCCTCTATTCTTAAAGTAAAAAGGACTGGAGTGTCACAGAAAGCAGGATGGGGGGAAGCAACTCCACACCATCTTGGTGGTTTGCAGTCCTCTCTAGAGCGAGCCAAGGAAACTACCCAACCAACCAGAAGGTTCGTACAGCCAGTCAATATACCGGAGTCCCAGGAGGACAAGGCCTGGCTGCTGTCGCCCTGTCCCCTACTGATATAACTAAGTCAACCATCTGACAGCTGCTAGGTGACACAAATCTCTGCAGGGACTAGACAAATTTCAAATAGACTTTTAGGATCTGTTCCTACTTTTGATACAAGTTCTGTCAGGCCATTGCATAAACTTTCTATAGTATGTTAGAAAACAGGTTGTTTAGATCCTGCTTCCTGGGTTACATAGGGTTTTTAATATAAATTGATCTACTTAATGAATTATCAAAAGTTTCAATGTTTGGCACAGGTTAATGAAACATGTTCCTTAACTCCTAAAAGATTCTTACTTAGAAAACAGCCCTGTCTGTCTGTGTATGCATCTATCTATCCACCTATATAACTCTCTACTTACTAGCTATCTATATCTACCTTCTATCTATCTATCTATCTACCTACCTCTCTACCTCTCTCTCTCTCTCTCTCTCTCTCTCTCTCTCTCTCTCTCTCTCTCAAGTTCAATCCTGATACAGAAAGATATAGAAGCATATAGCTAAAGTAGAAAGATTAAATGAACTATAGTATTTACTATTTACTATAATTTCTATTTGAAACCACAGTGCCTACTGCGATAAGGAATAGAAGAAGCATGTCTTTGTCCCTGTGGGTCAAGTGACACACAGGAGACATTCTGATACAAAACCACAGCAGAGTCTCCACTGTGAAGCAACACCCTAACCACTAGCCTATTCCTTCCCTCCATTCATATTCTTACATTTTAGGTAGCATAAAATGGTATCAAAATGAAAACTGCCTCCTGACAGATCTGTTGTAGACCAGTCAAAATCAGCAAAGACACTAGAGACTGATCAAAGACCTTACAAGCAAGGAAGATGCATCTATTTAACAAGATCTGCAGTCTCTCTGTAAGGTTCCAGCGAGCAGCCGGGCGCTCACCCTGGGGACTGCTTCCTGAACTGCTGCAGCAGCCAGGTCCCGTCTCCCTCAGATCCCTGTGATACGGAGCTATTGCAGGTAGTCTTAGCAACTGGCAAACATTGCAGACTCTGTTTTCCACAGTTCACCACTGCAGAAGGCCTGTATTGAGCAGCTGGCAGCAGCTGGGTGGACCCTACACCCTACATCCTATGGCATAGGGGAGATCTGCACAAGACCAAAGGAGAATGGAAGACCTGTGGCAGGCAGGCGGGCGGGCGGGCGGCCACCTGAAGACCCTAGCGTGTGCTGACCAGCTCAGTCGTCATCCGGACCTAGAGCCAGTGCTTCAGGCTGGTCCACCTCCACATCTACTCCGTCTACAAGCTACTAGAGTGTGTGAAGGAGTGGGTGCTACACAACCAGACCCAGGAATACTATCAAGGATAAAAACCTGAAGCATGGCAGTGATCGAAGCTGGCACCTGACAGAGGACCACAGAGCAGCTCTGAGAAGCCTGAGAGACCCATGGATGCTCCCAGAGGAGACAAAGCAGTGGCAGAGGAGTCTGCAGGCTCAGAGTGTCCCCAGAAAACTAGACAAGGGCAGGACCTATGGGAAGATGCTTTTATAAAGTAGACTCAATGAAAGGAAAGATGGCAGAACAGAGCCATGCGCACAGGGGTGGTGCCAAAGGGTGTGGGAGCAAAGTGATATGGGCAGTATACTGCCACCAGAGACCACGTCAATGTTCATAGGCCATGTTGTGATGTGTGCCACCTCCAAGGACCATGTGGATGTCCGTGGTCCGTGCTGCTCTAATGCCATGCTGGGATCCCGGGCCCTGCTGCCCAAGAGGAAGCCAGGTTAATGTCCATGGCCCAAGCTGACACCAAGGGCATGATGGCATCTGTGGTCTGTGCTGTAGCCAGAAACCATGTGGAGGCCCTTGATCTGTGCTGCCACTGGCTATAAAGGGCAAGAAAGCTGCTTTTGCAGTGGTATTGATGACTGCAGACACAGTTGAAAATAAGAGACATATAAGGACTCTGTGACTTCTCTCCTGACCCATCCCACTCCCCCCAAAAAGAAACAGTCTAAACAAGAAGTCATTGAAGAGATGAGGAGAACTCTTTAAACTTGTGATAAGGATGCTGGAGTGTAGCTCTCTCTCCCCGACTGATGGCTTCTGGTGGGAGGGAGCCGAGAATGAGCGCACCCAGGTTGCTTTAATGGCTACCACCGGGAGTTTGACCATGCTCTGGTGAGTATACAGGCAACACAAATTGGACTTGGTGGTTTTATTTCTTTTGTTCTGGGGGCGGGGTGGGGGGGGTGGGGTGGGGGGGTGTACAAGGGTTGGGGGTGGACCTGGGAGGACTGGGAAGTGAATGTGATTGGAGTGCATTATATGAAATTTCCAAATAATCAATAAAAACATTAAGTTTAAAACACACACACACACACACACACACACACACACACACACGGGAAGAACGCAGTCCTTCTCAGGACAGAAACCCTACTCTGTGTCCAGTCAGCAGCCAGTGAGCAATGGCTCAGCAGTTAACAATTCTTTCTAGTCCTCTAGAAGACCTGAGTTTGGTTCTCAGCACGCATGCGGGCGGCTGACAAACACCTGGATGAGACTCCAGACGCAGAGGATCCAAACCCTTCTGTACTCCGCAGGCATTGGTACTCAGATGCACATACCTACACTTTGACACACATTAAAAATAAAATGTAACCAGCCAGTGGCACACACCTTAAATTCCAGCATTCAAGAGACAAAGGCAAGAGGATTTCTTGTTCAGAGTTCAGGGCCAGCCTGGTCTACAGCTATTCCAGGACGCCAGAGCTACACAAAGAAACCTTGTCTTGAAAATGTAGATAGATAGACGGACGGATGGACGGACGGACAGACAACAGCAAAAAGCAAGCCACATAAGCTGGCAACACTCTGCCAAGAAACCCAACTTCAGCTGGATCACAGTTAGAGCAATTTGTGCACCAAAAACTTGAAAGGCACCTGAGATGAAAAAAATACTCCAGCAGCATCCAACAATTTCTGCTGATGGAGGGACTCAGCAAATAAGAATCAGGTCAGGGTATACAACCCAAACTAAGAAAAACTAAAGAAGAAAAGTTACCAAAGGAACATCATTAAGTTCCAACATGTGCCTAATATTAAAGAAGATAAGATGGAGAAAAGAAAAAAAAAACATTAAAAATATTCAAAGTAAATTGGCAGGAAAGCTTCAGGAAAAATTAAAATTATAGTGACCCTAAGAGCCAGCCTCACCGCTTCTGGGGTACAGCCAAGAGAATCAGTCAGCTTGTAAGGATGCCACCACACCTGACTCACCAATGCACTGCTCACAGCAAGCTGTGGGCCAGCCAGCTGCCCATGAGTGGATTGACAAAGTGTAATATAAATATAAGTACACACACACAAAAACTTGGTTTTATTCAGCCAGCAAAAAGGGAAAAAAATATGCTAGGTTTTCTTTTGTGGGGTGATGGGTAGGAAAATGGATGAACTAGAGATCACCATAGTAAATCTGAAATAAACCAACCTCACAAGACACATAGCATATGTTATTGCACATAGCATGTGCAATGTAGGGTGAGAAGAAAGAGAATGGTTATCAGGAATAATAAAGGGGAAGAGAGGAATAAGCACGGCCAAAGTACTTGATATACATGTATGACACTATACATGTATGACACTATACATGTATGACACTGCCATAATGAAACCTGTCACTCTTTACAAGTGATGTACACTAATAAACATGTCCAAGGAGGCATGCGCCTTGCATCCCAGCACTCAGGAGGCAGAGGCAAGTGGATCTCTGTGAGTTCCAGGATAGTCAGGGATACTCAGAGAAACCTGTCTCATATGTGATTTAAAACACACATGAGTATAGTGAGCCCATGCACACAGACATAGCACAGTTGAAAGGCTCAAAGTCAAAGACAAAAGTGAAATCTTACAAACAACCATATTTACCAAGGGACTCTAAGATAAAGACATAACTTCTCATCAGAAAAGAAAAACCAAAAAAAGCAAAAAACCAAAACCAAACAAACAAAAACAGAGGCCAAAAAGAGAAGGGGAATTCAGCATGGTGGGGGAAAAATGACCAAAAATCTTACATCCAGCAAAACTTTCAAAACTGGGGCAAAAGAAAGACATTTCCAGATAAACAACACCTGAGAGAATTCCCTACTAGCAAAATAACTGGCCAGAAATGCTAAAGAACATTCTTCAGTACAAACCCAAATGTCAGCACACAGCAGTGCCCAACCACAGAACGCTGCTGAGAGCAGGACCCTGAGCACCACAAGAGGCAGAGCACAGCTGTTCCTCCTTCCTCCTCCCAACAGATCTAAGAGCAACTGTAGACAATAATGAATGCCAAGCTACAATGTCCGGAAATGCACCATGTGTGGCAGTAAGCACAAAAGAGGCAGGTGCAAAATTATGCCAGGTGGTCACACGAACCCAGGGGAGAGGTGAAGTGACGGCCACACCGGCCGCGGATGTTATACAGGCAGGTATACAACTCGGTGATAGGACACACAGCTAGCATGCTCAACAGCATGATCCCTATACAAAGGGAGTGTTAATGTAACAAGCTCTGGATGTTTGCCCCTTTTCTTCTCTTGGAATGTTTAAAATAGAAATACACATACACAATTTAACAATTTATTAAACATTGACACAATATGTATGAAAATAAAAGCTGAAGGGGGGGGGGTGTAGAGCTATGTAGGGGTTTCTCCAAATCACTGAAATTTAGTTACATATATCTGAAATAGATTCTGATTAGATATAATATCCTAGAGACAACATTAAACAACTAAATATATAATGCATGTATGTCTGCTTATACATGTACTTACATAGTTTAAATGAAATTTTCCCATCTGGGCTGATAACAATCCCCACCATAGACTATCCAACAAGATACCAACCAGCACCATCAACAAGAAATCCTCTTTTGAGTTACCAGTCAAGGTTGTCTAAAAGACTCCCAATATAATATATAGGTTACAGCTGTTACCCAGAAGTGGAAGATAAATCCCTATTGCTGAAGACACCATACACTTTGGACACAGGACCCAGCTGGATCAGAGCTGACACCTCCTCCCTGAGGTCTAGCTTTCATGGTACAAGAAGGCACCATGCAATCTCCCAAAGGAGAAGAACCAGTGGTCCCATCCAGTTATGAACCATAATGGCCAGCATGACATGATACACAGTACATGGGTACAAGACTGGCACACATGCCTTAGCAGTAACTACAGCTCTAGAGTCAGACTTAAGACCCATCCAACAAGAGGAAAGTCATTCCTAGTAATTAATGGAAACCTAGACACCTACCCAGGACTAGGAAAGTCATGGACCTTGGAGGAGAAACTACAACCAACACTTTACTAATGCAGCATAATCAAGCATAGCTATATTCTAAAATCCACCCTTAGATCCAGATAGAAGTGCGACTCTCACTCTTCAATCAAGGAAACTTCTCACCATTACCAAAACAAACAAACAAACAAACAAACAAACAAACTCACAGTTGATCACAACGCAGAGTTGTAAAACCCAGTTCCAACTGATACTTATCCACAACACAACTCCTGCAGCTAAGGTTCAGGAGTGGAAAGATTGTAAGAGCCAGAAAATAGAAAGTTTACTGAGATTCTGTCTCCTAAAAACATCCAAGAAGCTAGCCCATAAAGTATCAGCAAACATGACTGCCTAAACGTGACCTGAAGATAATACCAACAGACATGCTGACAAGGGGGAGCTCACTGGGCCTCAACCCCAGACCAAGAATTATAGACAACTGCTGAGAGCAAAGGCCACCGTCAGCCTTGCAGTATTTAAGGAAAAGTTGACCTGCTCTAAAATTAAGTGGTGCAGACCAATGAAAATGTCAGGCTCCCTGGCTTGGCCAGGGTTTGAGCAAGTGGCCCTGACTGACATTCTAACCGTAACCCTCTGATCAATTTGTAAAGGGATACAGGAGTTGTTATGTAACAAAAGCCATCTCTGTAAACACAGCAAGTAGAGATTAGAAACTCAGTCCCTAAAGACAGCCGTACACTTCCTCCACCTTCCTTCCTAAAGCCCTGGGACAGTCAGCTCCTAACCCCAAGATTCCTGGGATGCTTTCCCGTGAGTGACACTTCAGGACACCCACATTCTCTCTGGAGACCAGAAACCAGAGGAGAAAGCTAGGGAAGCTCAAATGAGGCCGTGAGGTCAATGCTGGCAACCGTGTGGTCCCTCTGAAGCACACAACTCTGTGATTCAACACTTCCTCATTAAAAATGATGTCTCCTTTGAGCCTGAGCAAGAAATTTAATCAGTCTGCTCTAGACTTAAGCCAATAATGCTCTATGAGAGAATACACTGGCTTTTCTCAACGGTTGCATTTTGTTTTAACATTACTACATAAAGAAAACCATTTTTTTTTGCTTCTTGTAGATTCATATTAATAAAGTTTTTCTTTAATTTTCCTGTAAAAGAAACCAACAAACTCTAAGCCATCAACCCTGAATCCAAAACGGATGCTCAGCAGGATCAGAGCAGACCCCATTAGGTCAGGCACCTCGGCATTGTTGTAGAACGCCGTGCTGTTCTTCTCCTGGACGTCCTCCCCCCGAGCTGTAAAGAACGTGAGTGGATAGAAGTCCTTGTGCGCTGGCTGCTTCCCACTGGCCATCAGCTTCCCCTCATAGAAAAGCTCCGAGGTGTAGCTGCAGAGGAAGAGCAGAGGGCGGTCAGGCAAATCTGTTTCACCTACTAAGCTCCATCCAACTCTAATGCGAATTTATGCCCACAATTAATTTTTGTCCAAACACTGAATACTTGTGACAATGATGATTTCCTAAGAGCACTGACAGTGATAACAGAGAAGGCCCCTATGACACCATTGTTAAATGCATTGATTTTGTAAGAAACGAAGCTAGAATACAAAGGCAATGCGGAGCGTCCATGACCAGCTGCGCACTCTGCTCTATGAGGAACCCTAAGCTGCTTGCTCTTGGCTACCACATGATCCCACTCACGCGGTTCATACCCCTCCATGTGTCACCTAACAACTCTCTGGTCAACAACGGCCCCCGAGGCCTACCCTGGAGCTGAAAGACTCCTAGCCCAGCCAGCACACCACACCAAGAGACCCGTGTGTCCGCGGTGATGCTGGAGCAAACAAACCCACAAAGGACAGGAATGCACAGCATGTCCTACTCCAAATGACTGCACAATCGCTCTGTGTTCTTACTCTATCTTTTATTCCAGAGTGTATCCTCCTGCCTGTAAAAACACCCGTCAAGGGCTCTGTCACACCACAGGGCAGCCTCAGACGCCTCATGTTTCTTTTTCCATGAGACCAAGTTAGAAGACTGATGACACTATTTACATTTGTGAAATGCACTCTATGACGGTCACACAACGCCAAAATTTAGTGACAGTCTTCAGACTGCATCCTAGACATAAGGGATGTGTGACTATGCATGCAAACACATGCACAAAAACACATGTTATCGGATACAACACACCAACTGCAGTCTCCAACCTTGCCAAAAACCATGCTGTCTAGTCCTGAACCCATCACTGGCTACAAATGGCAGACAACCACGGAAGGGCAATGTCACTCAGAAGATGACAGAACACAATCTGTGTGTGCAACTGCTTCCAGGGAGAGCTGAAATGGCCTCCACAGGCACGACACACCCACCCGACATTCCTAACTGCAGGACGCTTTTACAGAGTTTGTTTCTGGCAATGCTCTGCACCTTTAGCTGGTGCTGCTCTCAGGACGCCGGCCACCCAGCTGTCCTGGAGATGTGACTTTCACACAGGTACTGTAGGGAAGAGGACTCTTTAAAAGTCACCGTGAGAATTTTTTCCCTTACATTGCCTTTTCTTTCTCTTAGAACAGATAACAGAGGTATGCCATTTTTCATACAGATTACATATTAATTCATAGCAAAATTTATCTATATAAAAATTCATAGAAGAAATGTTTCAGGCTCAATAAAGCCTGCAGTTTTAGTACTCAAACTGCCTTATTTCTTATGAAGAATCACAACTCTGGGTTTTCAGGTATTCTTTTAAAAACAAGAAGCTAGGCAAAGTCTGAAATACCCAAGAGACCACAAATAAATCACCTGTGCCTGGCCAAGTGCTTGCAGGGCCCCTCCCACAGCCCACAGGAAGTGTGAGTCAGAGGGGACATCTCACACCTACTTGATGATAGCTTCATGGGAGCGATAGTTCTCACAGAGGAGGATCCGGCATGGGAATTCTGCAGGATAATGCTCGTAGAGTCGGTCAAGTAATGAAACATGAAGGTTTCTCTCCCTGGCAAACTCGCTGTAAACAAAAGGACTGAGCTGTAACAGACAAACATACAAAGAAAATTTAACCAGATTATATAAATAGTATTTTTGAATCTACTTATACACTAAAACTTATGTATTTAACATGCTAAATGCAGGAGCAAGCCAAAAAATAAAACCAAAAACCATGGTCTACAAACCATTTTACTACTCCATGGAACTAGACTAGAACTCGGCTTCTCAGTGCAGCGCAGCAATAGCAGCTACAGTTACACAGAGTCCCTCCCACATAATGACTTACTAATTTATAAGAGCATAAATCGTTACTTCACCAAAACCAATCAACTGCTTTAAGCTAGCACTAAACTCGTCAGTGACTACAAACAGCCGGCAGCCCCTGAAAGAGAGGATGGCTGAACACGACCTCACAACTGCTTCCAGAACAGTCTGAAAATGTTTTCCTCGGGCAGGACAAAAAAACAACATTACTAATTTATATGAAGCTATTACAGTAAACTGGTGAGATGGTTCAGTGGGTAAAGGCGCTTGCCGTCAAACGTGATGACCTGAGTTTGATCCTGCGAATCTACGAGGTAGGAGAGATCCTCTGCAAGTGATTCTCTGACCTGTGCATGTACCATGCATGTGTGGGCACATACTCACTAGGTAAATAACACTTTTAAAGAATTTGCTTAAAAAATAAAATAATAAATTCAGATCAGATGTAATGGCACACACCTGTAATCACATAACTTAAAAAGAAGCCATGCTTTGAAGCCAGCCTGAGCTATACAGTAAAACTTTGTCTCAATAAATAAGTAAATGTCCTGATAGATGGATAGAGACTATAACAAACAGGTATTAATATTAATAATCAACAAGGCTTTCTTCCACAATAAAACCTACTATTCCTCATGTTAACCATAAAAATTAACTCTAAAGGTGCTGGAGTAAAGGCTAGGAAGCTGAGAGCACTCACAGATATTACAACCAGTGTTTTAGAAAATAGAATATTAAACACCAAACTATAACTCACAAGATGGCACCTACCTGCATATGATCACCAGCCAAAACAATCCGTGTGTTTTTAGTGGCTAAGGCTAGAGGCATAATGGTCTCACACTCCATGGCCTGGGCAGCTTCATCTAACAGAACGTGCGTGAAGAAGCCTGGAAGGCACAACACAGGCAAACACTGTCCCGGAGCCACTGCCTGGCCTGGCTCTGCTGGCACAGTTTGTTCCGTGAACCCAAGCCACACATAAGCCAAGGCCAACCTCAGTCTAGACAATCAGCTTAAAACAGGACGTTTCTAAAAGACCAGGGGCTGCGGAGATGACATGGGTTAGAAGCCAGGGCACTGCTCTTTGTAGTAGAGGACCTGAGTTTGTTCCCCAGCATCTGTGGTGGATAGTGCACAACCACTTGTAACTCCAGGGATGTGACAACTTCTGGACACTGTGGGCAACTTCACTTACACATCTGTTTGCATGTGTACACACATACATGTACACACACACACACACACACACACAAGCATATATGAAAAATAAATGTTTTTAATATTTTAAAAGGTTAAAAAGAATAACTATTTTCTTTTGTTAACATTTTCTCAGAAACTGCATTAATCATAAAACTGTTGCCTACTACTTAAGTAGGCACCTATTCTAAAGGTGCCTGCTCGCCTTTCATCCCCGCACTTCAGAGGCAGAGGCAGGCAGAGCTGAGTTCGAGATCAGCCTGGTTTACAGAAAACTTCGGGAACAGTCAGGGCTACATAGAGAAACCTTGTCTCGAAGAAACAAAAAAGAAGAGAGTAAAGAAGAGAAAGCAAATGGAAGGAAAGAAAAGGCAATTAATTAATTAATTAAAGTGACTTAGTTTGAGTCTTAGTTCTGTTAACTGTAAGATAATCACCACAGGGTTGGAGTGAGAATGGACTGGAATAAAATGGACCAGCAGCTGGAGACCCCATGACCACAGCTCCACCCCGGCCTTCCCACCCACTCCCGTCACCATGCAACGCTGCAGCAGCTGACTGTCTGCACAGCATCTAGTCAGCATTCCCCAGCTGACCATCAAAGAGCCCCATTTTCAACGCTGCTGCCCCTGTGTCCTGACCTCTGAGACACACTTAGATTGCCTCATGGCCAACCAAGAGCTATAGGCAGGATGAGGAAGGCTCATCCTATGAGGCCTTCCTTTGTATCCAGGCACCTCCCCTCTCAATTCCAAAGCCTTTTGACCATTAAACCTAGCCTCAATCAGGAAAAGAAAAAGTTGACTCCAATACCTTCATTAATTAAGATAAATGTAACCTTTTATCTTACAGTTCTTAAACTGGGGGTTGGGGTGAGGGTTGGGGGTAGGGGTGAGGGCTGTTATCCGGGTGTCTATACTCTGGGCCAGGTGCCAGGAATACAGGTGAAGGGAGCAGCCTGTACCTTCCAGGGACTCAGACATTCAGTAGAACGCATCAGTGGCTTTACAGGCAATTCCAACAGGAGATGGGAAAGCGATGTGCAGTTAACAGTTACAGAGAGAACAGGGACAGCCCTGCTGAAGAATCTGCTACCTGCTAAAGAGACTCAACCGTCTTCTCGTGCTCCAGTTCTACCAGCTTAGATCTGTGTGCCCATCTAAATCAGACTGAGCTGGGCATGCTGGAACACACTGGTAAGCCTAGCACTCAGAAGGCTGAGACACAAGAATGTGAGTTTAAGGCCACCTGGGCTATATATATCAAGCTCAATGCAAGCATGAGTTACAAAGTAAGACCGTCTCGAAAACCCAAAAATAAAAAGTTTAACTAAGCGAAGAGTGATCTGTACACAGTCCTAGCATGCAAGCAAAATAAGCTCAGGGGCTAGAGAGCCGGCTAAAGAGTGACGGGTGCTTTCTGCACGGTGATGAGAAAGCCGGTTAAGGAGTGACGGGTGCTTACTGTGTCCCAGAGTTCTGCTCCAGCACCCACACAATAAGCGGGGCATCCTGCCTATACCTGTAGGCAGAGCTCCAAAGACAACACACATACACACACACACACACACACAGGGAGATCACTCAGGCTCAATGGCTTCCAGTCTAGCCAAGAAGACATGACCTCAGATATGCAGAAGACTGCCTCAAAGACAGAAGAGACACCTGAAGGGCTCTCTGGCTTCCACAGGCACACACAGTCACCTGTGCATGGAGACACATTCACAGACACGGGCATACATGTGCACTCACACACATACTCACTTGAGTAGGCAGGTAGACCCACTCTAGCTCTCCTGTACATGCAGACACACAGACACACACAGTCACACAAATAAATCCTTAAAAATAAGAAACCTTAATCAAGTGCTATGATTGCTATTTCTACATTACATGATGCAAAAGCAACTTCGCAAAAACCTCAACAACACACACACACACACACAACTGTCCTAATCTGAACTGATCACTAGTGAACAGATACCAACTCTAGACAACAGGTGAAATGGCAAATGTTTTTCAGTCAAGAGCCAAAGAGCTTCTGTCCCTGCAGAAGATCATACGCCATAGCTTTGCGTCATAAAAACAGCTGCAGACAAGAAACAACAGGCAGCTGCATTCTGGTGAAAGAGACACCTGGCCAGATGTGGCCCAAGGAACTTGTCACTGGGACGCAACCTCTAACCATGGGGGCCAGCCACCTGTGGCAAGTGGGCATACCAGGTTCAAGGTCCAGCTGGCAGAGGTACTGGGAAGTGTTGAGTGTGACCACCACCACGCGGTGTTTAAGAATATCTTCCTTCCGGGGCATCTGAAAGGTGGAGTGTGTGCTTGAGATCAAACAGTACTGATGCACCACTGGGTGCACAGTCTTCACCCAGCGATTTCGGAAATACACCCTACGAGAGAAGACGGCACCTCCTGTTAGAATGTTCATAGTAGCTGATTATTAAAACATGCACTGTCATTTAAGAGCACAGTGCCAAAAAATAACAAATAAATCTCATGATCATTCAAACCCTATAGAGTTTAAATTTTATAGTATAAAGCTGCCACTATATGACTACTATACACCCATGATGACCTTCCCTATCAAATACTTTTAAAAGATTTCAACATAAAGAATAGGTGCCACCACAAAATATATACCTAACTTTTTAAGTACTCAGATTAATCTTGCAACAGAATAAGTACACAAATATATGTTTTATGAGTAATGGTTTTAAATTAAGTTTGAAGTCTTCCATTCTTAAATTACCTTTTTCAATTATAGTCTTACTATAATGTAATTGTCTCAGATTTTAATTATTTATGCTAATACAAACCATGGAATTGTATGCTTAGGACATTTTTACTTTAGAACAATTTGTAATAATTTTATTTCAGAAAAGTCCTTAAAATTATTATTTAAAAGGCCTCTGCCTTAGCTTATGGAATCTGAAGATAAATTCTTGAATAATCAAAAAACTCTTAATGTAAATCATAAGACAAATCATCATCTTTTCAAGTAACTGTAGTATAAAATATGAACAGGCCTCTGATGTACAGCTATGACCTACGTGTGTATCCAGCCTCCACCTCCCGCCCTGCCTTCCCCCCCACTACCACCACCACCACCACCATCACCCCCTGCCGCGCCCACGTGACAAGGACCTTCTCGCTGCTGACTTTGCTACAGCACACAGGCAGAGTGCACAGGGCTCTGGAGCAACCACAGCCGCTCTGGCTTTACTCTGGGTTTGATAAAAAGCCCTCAACTGGACAGCGCCTCATGTGGCTAAATTCTCTGATCTCTGGGCAGAATTTACTTAGGCAGAGTTTAAGGGCGGCATATTTAACGAACAGATGGGGGTAGGGTTTCCAGGGTGTCTGGCTTCTGTGATATAAAAAGCTACTCCTGTGGCCAACTTCAATGCATCTGCACAGTGTCAATAGACATGAGCATGGAAAGACGAGCTCATGATGGACCCTCACAAACTCATACATGGGGATTCTAACCGAGTGAGGGAGCTGGAGGTGAACAGGGAACAGAAGCAGCAGGGAGCCCAGTCAGGTTAGTGCCGGGGTACAGACAGAAGAGCCTGGTGGCTTGGGCAACAGCAGAAATATCAAATTGGATTCACTAGGTAGATTAACACAATGCCAGCAGAATTCGTAAATGAACTAGTGATAAAAATTAAGGCAATGGATGATTCCATTTTGTTTTTGAAACAGAGTCTGAGCCAGGCTGGCCTCAACCTCACTGCACAGTGGCTGGAGAACGATCTGCCCTACTGGCCAACCTGTCATCCCTCCTGAGCACTGGATTACAGCAGGTGGCCCACCTGTCACTCCCTCCTGAGCACTGGATTACAGCAGGTGGCCCACCTGTCACTCCCTCCTGAGCACTGGATTACAGCAGGTGGCCCACCTGTCACTCCCTCCTGAGCACTGGATTACAGCAGGTGGCCCACCTGTCACTCCCTCCTGAGCACTGGATTACAGCAGGTGGCCCACCTGTCACTCCCTCCTGAGCACTGGATTACAGCAGGTGGCCCACCTGTCACTCCCTCCTGAGCACTGGATTACAGCAGGTGGCCCACCTGTCACTCCCTCCTGAGCACTGGATTACAGCAGGTGGCCCACCTGTCACTCCCTCCTGAGCACTGGATTACAGCAGGTGGCCCACCTGTCACTCCCTCCTGAGCACTGGATTACAGCAGGTGGCCCACCTGTCACTCCCTCCTGAGCACTGGATTACAGCAGGTGGCCCACCTGTCACTCCCTCCTGAGCACTGGATTACAGCAGATGGCCCACCTGTCACTCCCTCCTGAGCACTGGATTACAGCAGGTGGCCCACCTGTCACTCCCTCCTGAGCACTGGATTACAGCAGGTGGCCCACCTGTCACTCCCTCCTGAGCACTGGATTACAGCCACCTGCCTCTAGCTTTGGAAACTGCATGAATGGCAGTAGTGTTTACAAAAGTGAAGAAAGAAAGAAAACAAATGTAGCAGTTTTCAAATCAAAGTATTAACAGTGGCAAATGATGCTTCTAAGTTCATTATCTAAAATATACAACTGAAAATATAAATGTAACTCAGGAGTAAAGCTTATAATATGCTCAAAGTCCTGGGTTACCAGCACCATGGGGGGGAAAAGTCATACATAAATATACATGTGACAGCATATTTACATATTTCCTAGAAACAAAACAATCCACATATTCCATATGGCTTAAATTAATCCTTAAAACAGGAGATGGTCTAGTATATATAATTTTAATTCACTAGGATCTTGCACATGTAATAAATTCATACACAATAAGCAACTGCAAATGCTACTTAGAACAGGAATTGTTAAGAACTGATGATTTTTTTTTTTAAAGAAAATCTGTTTCTTTAAAGACTTCCCAAACGGCAGCTGCTGTCCCTCACGGAGCAGCGCGCTTCCTCTGGATGACCAGCCCCACTGCCCTGTGGTCAGAACCTGACCCTCAGAGCCACCAGCAAAAAGGAAACTGCTTCCTCATACTTCTTCTCCTTGCTTTTTCCTTTTCATTTGTTTGTCTTATAACTTTGAGACAAACGTTCACATGTAGCTCATGCTGACCCCTCACGCAGACAAGGCTGGCCTCAATCTGCAATGGTTCTCCAGCCCCGCCTCACAATACACATCACAGCCACCTGTGCCCCCATCTAGCTTTTTATGTGCCTTAAAAAAAAAAAAAAAAACAAAAAAAAAAAAACAAAAAAAACCCTCAATTCTATTTCGTTTTCTTTGTGCATGTGGAGTCAAGGGAGGTTTGCATTTATGTGTAGTATAGGAACAGGTGTACAAATCTCCCAATTCTAAACAAAATAAAAACTGAAACTCAAACCTAAAATGTCTAAAAACTTCATATATTTTAGGTTCAGCTCAATTGCATGCCTTCTACCTCTAAGATACGTGCTTACCCACATTCACTACTGTATTTACTCAGTGCCTATTCCAACTGTCTCCCAGGGCCACATCTACACCAAAGTGCAGAGAAGAAGCCAGTCTGTGGTCAGCCTTGCTTCCTAGCAACAGGCTTTCTTCTCAGTCATCTGTGGACATCTGGTGCCCTCTTGTGTTCCGTCTCTTGCATCCCGGAACAATTCCAGTAAAGCTGATTTCTTGCCTGGCTAGGGATGCAGCGAGCCCTTGCTTAGCACAGACAGGCTGCGAGGTTCCTTCCAAACCCCTCAGACAAAGTTGATCTTCCAGAGCGGCGACTCATTCTTGTCCCCTCTGTCTCTTAAATCTCTTGCAGTTCTTACTAAGCAGGAAAACTATCAGTTAATCTGAGCAAATGTTAAAATGAAGCCTAAAAAATTGAAAACTACTGCCTGGCCTCTGCTGCCACACAGCCCCATTGTTCCCAGGGAGAAAAGCCACAGTGAACGTGCAGGGCTGCATAAAGCAACCACTCTGGGAGCTAGGCATTTCCCTATTTTATTCTGTAGTAAAACTACATGAAATAAACTGAATCTTGCATTTGAAAATAAATTAGTTTTCTACCTTGGACTCAACAACTCTTAGAGTCAAGAAAAAATGAAATCTCTGCTACGGGCAGGGCAGGTTTCTGCGTTTGGGCCACTCTGACTATACTCTATTGGAAAATCAGTTGTTATCATTACACATATGGAGATGCATCATGGTGGATTGATTATAAAAGCCCAAAATAATTCCACATGGAAAGACTGTATATATAACCCAGAAAAATAACAGTCTACGCTCTTAAACGACAAACACCCTATGCTTGTCCATAAGGGCTTCCCTCAATTGTTTCAAAGCCAGGAGCACCATGACATCCGAGACTGTCACATTTCATACACAATACACAACACACACACACACACACACAAGCACACATGTTCTACCAACAAACACTACAAGTAAATAAAACAATGAACTCTTCCCCCTGCCAGTGAGAACAGGCGGGGTGAGATGCCAACCTGCCCTCGTCTACTGTGGGGTCAGCGTCGTTAGCCTAGCTGTCACTGTGTCCTTCAGTAGAATCTTCACTTAGAGAACAGTAAGCAGCATTTCATTACTTCATGTAACTAGATCTACTACTGTGGTGGTTTCTGCTGTCTTCTAGATCAAGAGGACAACACAGGCTAGGCATCTGGGGAAACATGCTACACCACTGTTCTAAGCCCTCTCAAAGGGGTCTGGTCCTCAGAATTAAAGAATTAAATGTCATGCCTCATGTTTCCATGCCGGGCTCAAATAGAAATAAGAGGTTAATACACGATGGATCAAGTGTGGTTAGAAATTAAATTTTAAGCAATAATTAATAATCATTTGTACAATATGCAATGATATAATAGTTTACAAAATGCAAAACTAAACATTATTTCATATAACAACAAAAGCAAATGATATGATTCTTCATTGTTTTCTGAAGAAAAGGATTTTTATTATCCCATAATCTGTATAGAAGTGCATTTTATATTCATAGTCCCTGAACCTTTGCACAACACCCTAAGAGGTCCTCTGATAGCCTGTCTTGTACGTTGCAGCAAGAAGTCCAGAACTGTCCTTCCTCAGTGTGCCTCAGAGATCACTCCGTGCAGCATGCTTCTCTAACGTGCGGCTTCCGGAAACCACCACAGTTAAAGCTTTATTCCCAGAAAGAGGTGTCACCACAGGACTACCCTGCTGTGCACAATGTGCCAGAGTTTTAATCAAACTCAAATTGATTTAAGCTAATCACTTTTCTTTAATCACTTTTCTTATGCGACTTTTAGATGTACATAACAAAATCTAACCAACCATAACAACAGTTTTATATGAGAAACTTAAAAAAGGATGTCTTTCTGTATACATGTTTCAGAAATGGTACACAAATTTTACATTTTTTTGACTTAATTCAAAAGATTTTTCCAATGACATACCCTCCAAACGCCAATGCAGAGCTAACGTTTTAGGTGCTCCAGAGCCCCAACATCTTTACAGACACCGTTTCTTAAGAATAACAAAGTACAATACAAATACATAAGAACCTTAAAGATACCTGAGAGGTCTCGCCTGGGGGTTGCCTGCTTCTACATATGGATGTAAATAATCCTTTATGTAGAGGTCAGCAGCACTATTAGAATGGGTGCAAATGAGAATCCTGCTGAAATAAATGGTGCAAATAAAAAGAATGACACAACAAAAACTAGTCAAGCAGTTCAACACCAGAGAGCAGCGGCCCTCTTACACGGCTGTCCCCCTCGTCCCGCTCACATTCAACAGGGCCCACGGAGCCTTCGGGAGTTATGTTACTCTAAGCTAAAGAGGAGCTCCCCAAATAATTTTTCAATATCCACAGTATTTTTAAACCCAGCCCTTGGAGTTCTAATATACCCAGAATGTCTTAGCAGACTTGAAGTTTGACAGCTTTGTCAAACTACCATTGTCTACACTGTCGACTTGTTCTTATTGTTATGGGGGGGGGGGTGTTGAGACAGGGTTTCTCTGTGTAGCCCTGACTGCCCTGGATCTCACAGTATAGACCAGGCTGGCCTTGAGCTCAGAGATCCAGTTGGCTCTGCTTCCCAAGTGCTAGGATTAAAGGCACGAGCCGTCATGCCCAGCTTACATTGCCTGCCAGCTTTGAAAACAGCATATTCCAAGAGAATGCAAACTTCATTGCTTTGAGGCTAAGAACAGGATAAGAACTGTCTCATCAGCCCTCATTCTCTCTCTAAAACAAGAGTTCTGCCCGGTGAAGAGATGGGCATGGCCCCCTCAGCTCACCTGGTCTCCTGCTGCTGCAGTATGTGCTTGGCAGCCTGGGCCAGAGTGAAGGTTTTGCCTGTCCCATAGGGGCCGATGATGAGGACAGGCGGCAGCTGGGTGGAGAGCGGGGTGGTGATGGCCAGAACTGCTTCTTTCTGCTTCGCATTTAGTCGAGGATCCAACTGCTCGTCCCACTGTCTGTAGAAAATACAGACCTGCTGTTTTAAACACACATCTCGGCAGTGTCAGTTTCACGACACTAACTCTCCCCGAGCACACAGCATCTACAATAACCAACGCTTACTCCCAAACCTCCGCAGATAACTAAGAGTCAAAGGAAGGTGCTCTACCATGAAGTCAAAACTAACCCAAGTCAGATTCTAATCTAAAGAAATTAAACCTTTGTAGTCTATTTGCTGGTGATATTTCAAAAATGCATAAAACTACTTTCCAGAGTGAGGAAGCTGTCATTTCCTCCACAGCAAATCAGACACAAAATCCCAGCTATTTAAGTTACTACTGCTAACTTATGAAAGGTCTCCAGACAGGCTTAGATCACAAAGAAAAGGAAAAAATCTTCATCTCCCTACTTAAGAAATATCAAAGTTTTATAAATCTTGATTGATTAAGTAGCAGTTTTATAAAAGGTATCAATCAAACCCAGACAAATGGAATGTTTTCTAGAACTTTCGCACACAGACCATCCACGCTGCTCCTGCTGTCAGGGTGAAAAGCACCTGCTGCAGTAGCACGTGGGCCGTAATGAGCTCTCTCCCACGAGTGCCCTTCTGTGATGGACTTATGAGCTAAAGATTTAAAAGGATACCACATGCTGAGGCAAATCAAACTAAGTAAAGGGTCAATAGTATTCTTCGTCACAACTCCAAGCAGAGCACTAAATACCCACAGACAAGAGGGCAGATGCAAGACCAAAGTCCCAGGTGAGGTCCAACTCCACTTAGACCAGAAACAACTTACATTTGAAAAAAATGCTCTAACAGTCTGAGCTGTTGAAAAATTACAACTGTTACAGTGTGCCAAACTCAAACCAAGGATGTTCTTTAAATCTAAAACATCTTAGAAAACCCAACTTTGAAGATAAAAACATGCCACAACTTAATTTTCTGATTTTGGCATTTTAGCACTGAAAGAACAAAGGGAGTCTGTATGTGCTCCTGTGCAGGAGCCAGCTTCCTTGTCACGGACAGTTCTTCCCAGCCTGGCAATGCTTTGTGAGCCCTAGGGGACCACCATGCCCAGACCTGGCATGAGAGAGACACTGCCATGGTTATTCTGAAGTCATCCCAGCGCCCTTTTCCTCTGCCTTCCTGCTCTACAGAAGTTAGCCTAACCACAACAGCTGCTTTTGCTGGAGACCCAACTGGGGCCAATCTGATGTGGGAAGAAGTTCCTCAAACCAGCCCTTATCTCTGTCTGTCTGGCTCTGTCACTGTCTGTTTCATATATATACAGATATACACATATGCACATGCATATATACACATATACACATATACATATATACCTCACTAGTTTTTTGGTTTTAAACTGAGAAAGCCCATCTTATGCAGTGCTCCTCTGGCAGCAAATAGCACATGGTAAATAAATCCCAGGTGGCCATCACATAATCAACAAACAACAAGCATCGGAAAAGCACAGCAAACAAACAAAAACCCAGCATGTTGTTCTAGGCCAGGAGGAAAAGAGGTAGGAGCTGACAATACTCCTGGCCCTGGCCCAGCCCTGCTTAACGAGCCACTGGGCTTCTATAACTCAACCTAACTTCCAACAGCAGGTCAGCTCAGGAAAGTTTCACACACCCACACCTGACTTGGGCAGTTCCAAGATGCCCTGTCATCCACACCCCTGCACCACCTGTCTACAGACACACCAACACTGGCACTGAGGGCTGTATTAAAGCCTAATGAGACCAGGCATATGTCTATAAGAACTAAATTATGCAAAGTTGTTTGGAAATATAATTGAGCAAAGTTCAGTCCACATTACCTTCTATTTCTGTCTTTTCTGATGATTTTAGAAAAAGATTGGTTGAGTAATATCCACTAAAATCAACACAGTACACTAACTGGTCCAAGCCAAGAGCATGGATGAATTACAGAATACTGAAGACATAAGACTCCATACATTAACTGCAAAGCTAAGAGATTATTGACACAAACTTACAGGATCAGTTCTGTAACTTGTCTCTTTACTTAATTATGGAACAGATTCTGCTTATCAACTGTTTCGGTGTGGTGAGGCCAGAGCAGATCAGAGACTTTACTGATGTCAGTCACCTCTGTAATTTCAGGCAATGAATACTGAATATGTAAAGAAAGCCAAACATTGAAACAAACTATCATCACTGTGCCAGCATTTAGCAAGAGAAACTTGAGACCCTGGAGCTGATCCTCTGCCACAAGGACCCATACCCAAATATCGACAGAAGAGAGCTGGTCTCCCAGGAGTGCAGCCCGTGAGAGCAGGTAAAACAGCACTACACACACAAATACCACCAGAAGAGAGCTGGTCTCCCAGGAGCGCCAAAACACCTGCGAGCACAGGTAAGACCACCATTTCTCTTCGAATTCCTGGCCCAAAAGGAACCCTCCCAGAGTCATCAGGACACAGGAACCAAGGAACAGCTGGAGACAGGATCCTTCTAATATCTATTTGGACCCCAGAGCTGACCCTGTACCACAGCTCTCCATACTCAAGTTCCTCCCAGAGAGAACTGGTCTCCCAGGAGTACTGACACACAGGCTTGCAAAAGGGACAAGACACAGTCAGAGACAGAAAGAACAGCTAACACCATAAATAACCAGATGGCAACAGACAAGGGCAAGAACATAAGCAAAAGAAACCAGGGCTATTTAGCATCATCAGAACCCAGTTCTCCCACCACAGTGAGCCCTGGATACCCCAACACACTGGAAAGGCAAGCCTCTGATTTAAAATCACATCTCATGATGATGATTGAGGACTTTAAGAAGGACATAAATAACTCCCTTAAAGAAATACAAGAGAATACAGGTAAACAGGAAGAAGCCCTTAAAGAGAGCACAACACAAAAATACCTTAAAGAATTATACCTTAAAGAATAATACAACCAAACAGGTGAAGAAACTGAACAAAACCATCTAGGATCTAAAACTAGAGATAGAAACAATAAAGAAATCACAAAGGGAGATAGCCCTGGAGATAGAAAACCTAGGAAAGAGATCAGGAGTCATAGATGCGAAAATCATCAACAGAATACAAGAGATAGAAAAGAGAATCTCAGGTGCAGAAGATACCATAGAAAACAGTGACACAACAGTCAAAAAAAAATGAAAAATGCAAAAAGCTCCTAATCCAAAACATCCAGGAAATCTAGGACACAATGAGAAGAACAAACCTAAGGATAATAGGTATAGAAGAGAGCGAGGATTTACAACTTAAAGGGCCAGTAAATATCTTTAAGAAAATTATAGAAGAAGCCGGGCGGTGGTGGCGCATGCCTGTAATCCCAGCACTCTGGGAGGCAGAGGCAGGCATATTTCTGAGTTTAAGACCATCCTGGTCTACAGAGGGAGTTCCAGGACAGCCAGAGCTACAGAGACACCCTGTCTTGAAAAAAACCCAAATCCAAAAACAAAACGAAACGAAACGAAAAAAAAAGAAAAGAAAATTATAGAAGAAAACTTCCCTAACCTAAAGAAAGAGATGCCCATGAAGATACAAGAAGCCTACAGAACTATAAACAGACTGAACCAGAAAATAAATTCTTCCCATCACATAGTAGTCAAAACTCCAAATACACTAAACAAAGAAAGAATATTAAGCACAATAAGGGAAAAAGGTCAAGTAACATATAAAGGCAGGCCTATCAGCCAGGTGTGGTGGCACATGCCTTTAATCCCAGCACTTGGGAGGCAGAGGCAGGCGGATTTCTGAGTTCGAGGCCAGCCTGGTCTACAGAGTGAGTTTCAGGTCAGCCAGGACTATACAGAGAAACCCTGTCTCGAAAAACCAAAAAAACAAAACACACACACACACACAAAATAAAAAAAATAAATAAATAAATAAAAAGGCAGGCCTATCAAAATTACACCAGACTTGTCACCAGAGACTGTGAAAGCTAGAAGATCCCGGGCAGATGTCATGCAGATCCTAAGAGCCTACCAACCCAGACTTCTATACCCAGCAAAACTCTCAATTATCATAGATGGAGAAACCAAGATATTCCATAAGAAAACCAAATTTACACAATATCATTCCACAAATCCAGCTCTACAAAGGATAATAGATGGAAAACACCAACACAAGGAGGGAAACTACATCCTAGAAAAAGCAAGAAAATAATCTTCTTTCAACAAACCCAAAAGAGGATAGCTATACAAACATAAAAATAACACGAAAAATAACAGGAAGCAACAATCACTATTCCTTACTATCTCTTAACATAAATGGACTCAATTCCCCAATAAAAAGTCATAGACTAACAGACTGGATATATAAACAGGGCCCAGCATTTTGCTGCATATAGGAAACGCACCTCAGTGTCAAAAACAGATATTACCTAAGAGTAAAGGAATAGAAAACAATTTTTGAAGCAAATGGTTCCAAGAAACAAGCTGGAGTAGCCATTCTAATATCAGACAAAATTGACATTCAACCAAAAGTCATCAAAAAAAGATAAGGAAGGAAACTTCATACTCATCAAAGGAAAAATCTGCAAAGAACTCTCAATTCTGAACATCTATGCTCCAAATACAAGGGCACCCACATTCATAAAAGAAACTTTACTAAAGCTCAAAGCACACATTGCACCCCACACAATAATAGTGGAAGATTTCAAAACCCCACTCTCATCAATGTACAGATCATGGAAACACCAACTAAACAGAAACACAGTGAAATTAACAGGAGTTATGGACCAAACGGATTTAACAGATATCTATAGAACATTTCATCCTAAATCAAAAGAATATACCTTCTTCTCAGTACTTCATGGTACCTTTTCCAAAACTGACCACATAATTGGTCACAAATCAGACATCAACAGATATAAGATTAAAATAATCCCAGCCTCCTAACAGATAACTACAGATTAAGGCTGGCCTTCAATAGCAACAAAACCAACAGAAAGCCTACATACACATGGGAGCTGAACAATGCTCTACTCAATGATACCTTGGTCAAGGAAGAAATAAAGAAAGAAATCAAAGACTTGTTAGAATTTAATGACAATGAAGGCACAACATACCCAAACTTATGGGACACAATGAAAGCAGTGCTAAGAGGAAAACTCATAGCTCTGAGTGCCTCCAAAAATAAACTGGAGAGATCTTACACTAGAAGCTTGACACATCTGAAGGCTCTAGAACAAAAACAAGCAAATATGCCCAAGAGAAGTAGATGGCAGGAAACAATAAAACTCAGGGCTAAAATCAACCAAGTAAAAACAAAAAGAACTATAGAAAGAATCAACAAAACCAGGAGTTGGTTCTTTGAGAAAAATCAACAAGATAGATAAATCCTTAGCCAGACTGACCAGAGAGCACAGAGACAGTATCCAAATCAACAAAATCAGAAATGAATAGGGAGACAGAACAACAGAAACTGAGGAAATACAAAAAAAAAAAAAAAAAAAAAAAAAAAAATCAACAGATCCTTCTATAAAAGCCTATATTCAACAAAATTGGAAAAATCTGGATTAAATGGGCAATTTTCTAGACAGATACCAAATACCTAAGTTAAACCAGGATTAGATAGACCATCTAAACAGTCCAATAGCCCCTAAAGAAATAGAAAATGTCATTAAAAGTCTCCAAACCAAAAAAAGTCCAGGACTAAATTGGTTTAGTGCAGAATTCTATCAAACCTTCAAAGAAGACCTAATACTAATACTCTTCAAACTATTCCACAAATTAGAAACAGAAGGAGCACTACCCAATTCGTTCTATGAAGCCAGTTACACTGATACCAAAACCTCACAAAGCCCCAACAAAGAAAGAGAACTTCAGACCAATTTTCTTAAGAATATCTATTCAAAAATACTCAATAAAATTCTCGCAAACTGAATCCAAGAACACATCAAAACAATCATCCACCACAATCAAAAAGGCTTCATCCCAGGGATACAGGAATGGTTCATATACAGAAATCCATCAATGTAATCCACTCCATAAACAAACTCGAAACACACTCACACACACACACACACACACACACACACACACACGGTCATTTCATTAGATGACGAAAAAGCATTTGACAAAATTCAACATCCCTTCATGTTAAAAGTCTTGGAAACATCAGGAATTCAAGGCCCATACCTAAACATAGTAAAAAGCAATATATAAGCAATCCAGTAGCCAATATTAAACTAAATGGAGAGAAACTTGAAACTTGAAGCAATTCCACTAAAATCAGGGACTAGAAAAAAGGTGCTCTCAATCTTCCTATCTATTCAATATAGTACTTGAAGTTCTAGCTAGAACAATTAGACAACAAAAGGACAGTAAAAGGGATACAAATTGGAAAGGAAGAAGTCAAAATATCACCACTTGCAGATGATATGATCACATACTTAAGTGACCCCCAAAAGCTCCACCAGAGAACTCCTACAGCTGAAAAACAACTTCAGCAAAGTGGCAGGATATAAAATTAACCCAAACAAATCAATAGCCTTCCTATACTCAAAACAGGCTGAGAAAGAAATTAGGGAAACAACACCCTTCACAATAGCTGCAAACAATATAAAGTATCTTGTTGTGACCCTAACCAAACATGTAAAAGGTCTGTATGACAAGAACTTCAAGTCTCTGAAGACCAAAATTGAAGAAGACCTCAGAAAATGGAAAGATCTCCCATGCTCATGGATTGGCAGGATTAATATAGTAAAAATGGCCATCTTGTTGAAAGCAATCTACAGATTCAATAAAATCCCCATCAAAATTCCAATTCAACTCTTCATAGAGTTAGAAAGAGCAATGCTCAAATTCATTTATAATAACAAAAAACTCAGGATACCGAAAACTATTGTCAAAAATAAAAGAACTTCTGGGGGAATCAGCATCCCTGACCTCAAGCTATACTAAAGAGTAATTGTGTAAAAAAACAAAACAACAACAACAACAAAAAAAAAACAGAAATGAACCCACACACCTACAGTCACTTGATCTTTACAAAAAAGCTAAAACCATCCAGTGGAAAAAGGACAGCATTTTCAACAAATGGTGCTGGTGCAACTGGAGGTCAACATGTACAAGAATGCAAATTGATCCATTCTTATATCCCTGTACAAAGCTCAAGTCCAAGTGGATCAAGGACCTCCACATAAAACCAGATACACTGAATCTAATAATGGGGAAAAGTCTCAAACACATGGGTACAAGGTAAAAGTTCCTGAACAGAACACCAATGGCTTATGTTCTAAGATTAAGAATTTACAAATGGGACCTCATAAAATGGCAAAGCTTCTATAAGGCAAAGGACACTGTCAATAGGACAAAACAGCAACCAACAGACTGGGAAAAGACCTTTACCAATCCTCCATCCCATAGAGGGCTAATATCCAATATATCCAAAGAACTCAAGAAGTTAGACTCCAGAGAACCAAATAACCCTATTAAAACAATGGGGAACAGAGTTAAACAGAGAATTCACAACTGAGGAAACTCGAAGGGCTAAGAAGCACCTAAAGAAAATGTTCAACATCCTTAGTCATCAGAGAAATGCAAATAAAAACAATCCTGAGATTCCACCTCACACCAGTCAGAATGGCTAAGATCAAAAACTCAGGTGACAGCAGGAGCTGGCGAGGATGTGGAGAAAGAGGAACACTCCTCCATTGTTAGTGGGATTGCAAGCTAATACACCACTCTGGAAATCCAGCCTGGTTACTGTCTGAGCCTTTGTCTTAAAGGGTGGAGGGGAGGCAAGCAACTAATAAATCAATGAAGTATGCTTCAACTGAGAGAGGCATTCAATTTAATAGAACAGCCTTCTTGTTCCAAGAAATATCTTTTCATACCTGTTGGGACTCCAAGGTATGGTAGGAGTCATACTGATGTCTGGAAACAAAACAGCATTGTCCTTAATCCTGTCTAGTGCATAATGCATTTCACAGAGGGGTAATCGATTCAACTGAAACTGAAGCTCAACCTGAAATACAAAATGGACATCTTTACAAAAGACTTTTGCACCAACATCGATATTAGCAGTACAATAAATACTTCATGGAGACAACATTTGCAGGACACGTTTAGAGTTTCTTTCAAACTATGGGATTAGTAGCAGTAATTAGTATGGAAAACACTGGCTACATGTGTTAGGCAGTGTAATAAGCAGCTGCCATGGTTGACATGTGATCATACTAATAGTATACATACTATTATTAACCTCATTTTACATACCAAGAACTGAAATCTTATAAACATCACATAAAGGGTACCTGAATCTACCATGCCCATAGAAAATACATTTGACAGCATCAGAACAAGTGTGTAATACCATATAATATCATATGGTGAGTGATAATCTTATAACACTGTACAGACTGACTATGAATAATGGTCCCTAAGTTTCCTATTTTAAAAAGACAGGCTAGCGTTCCAGTTAAATATGGCAGACTGAGCACAGGCTCCAACAACCATTAATGCAAAGAGAAGGGAAGCAGGCGCAGGCTGATCTCCTGGCTCTGGATGCTGCAGTTTCCAACGCATCTACTCTTCCACTGCTGACGTCGAAGTCTAGAGCTTCTACAAAACTGGAACATACCACACGTTCCTTAAACTCAAAAGGTGACCAGAGCTGTAGCTCCAACCAGCAAGGATAAGACTTCAAAGTCACATGAATTGTGGTCCAGAGTGGCCACTGGCACAGGTGACAACACTCCTGGGGGAAGGAAGGCAGCCTGCAAACATACCTGGGTGTCACAGTCAGGCCGCAGACTAAGCTCTTCACAGCATTCCCTGGATATCCTTAAAAATACATAGTCTTTTGTCTTTTCTTCAATAGTAGCTTCATAAACCTTTTCTTTGGTTCCCTGGGACTGGACCAGCTTCTCTTTAGGGACTGGTAATAAATAAACAGCATTGACCCTGGTCATCACCAGCCGTCCAGCCAAAGTGTCTTCAGACAGGGTTTCAGTAAGCTTAAAACGACCAAAAAGTTGTCCATTCTGAGCATACTTTGCACCCCCAGAAACTCCAGTGAGCATGAAGCTTGCTAAAATCTGCAATTGCACTTTAAGGTTGAACCTAAACCAAAAGCAGAAAACTAATTTGAGTACTTCTCATCAAAACCATAAGAACAAGAAAAACACAACAAAGAAATTCAAATATAAACATACGGAATGTAAAACTTTATATCAATTCCACACTGCACAAGTCAGCAACTCTATATATGTTATCTTTATGCCTTAAATCCAAGCTGATGCCAAGTTACATAAGCATTAGCTGTTTTGAAGATAGGCATTTTTAAAAGACTGTTTGGGGCTCAGTGGGAAAAACGTGCCTGATATCCTGAGTTCAAGTCTAAAACCCATGTGGTAGAAGTAGCAAACTGACTCCTGAAGGTTGTCCTCCAAGCCCTATATGTAATCCCCGCTTCTCAGACACACACACACACACACACACACACACACACACACACACAAATAAATAATTCTTGTAAGCCTGAGTAATCTTTAATAAAGAGGTGATCTTTAATAAAGTGGAATACATTAATAGAAAAAACCTGTTTGAACCTAGTTGAGATAATTAAGACTTTAATAGCACTGAACTGAGGGAAAAGACACTGAACTAAAGCCACAGTGGACTCTCAGGCGAGCGAGCGAGCGGCTGCCAGGTAAGTCTGTCCAAAAGAATCCAGACAGAACATTCTCTTTCAGTAATGATAACAAATAACAGAAATGAGTTTGCCTGTTAGCATAAGGAACTGACTCTCATGCAGGAGCAAGCCTATCTTAGTAGGCAACCATCAGGACACACATGCACCACGTGTGCGTGTCAATAGGAGGGACTACGCACCTGAATCACAGAGAATCAAGACTAACACAATTAAAACACTGCAGCAGGGGAATGAAGGACGCTCATACCCTTGATGCCAGCACTAGAAAAGCAGAGGCAGGAGGAGGATCTCTGTGAGCTCAAGGCCAGCCTGCTCTACAAAGTCAGTCCAGAGAAACCCTGTCTGGAAAAACCACGAATAAATAGTCACATAGAATCTTGTGTCATGAATGATACTTTAAATAAAGCTTATTTCTTTAAATAGAGCTGCCTTCCACATACTGAGCAGGAACTGGAGTTTTGGAACTAGCTCCTAAAACTTGCTCAGGGTTGGGAGAGACAGTACTGTCTCTAACACAAGCCTGACCGACCGACCGACCAACCGACTGACTGACGGACAAGGCCTCTCCATCACTAATGGCGCTGTCCAAGCTTCAGATCTCCTCACTTGTATTTGCAGCCACCTTCCTCTGCAAACTCCCTCCTCCTCAAACGTCCAGGGACTTTCGGCCACCTGTCCTCTCTTCCTCCATTTCCATCCACACTCGACACCTTCTCAAAGCCCCAGTGTGCCCTCGCCTTACTCTAATGGATGCCTTTGTTTCTGCACACTCCACACCCAGACATGTAGCACCAAATAACCTCTGACCCCTTCCATGTGTGTCTCCAAATTAATGCTTGCATGCATTATGCAAAAAGGCTCTACCATTCAGTTGTGTCTGCCCTAAAAGCAGAGTTACAGCTGAGCGGTGGTGGCGCACACCTGTAATCCCAGCACTCTGGGAGGCAGAGGCAGGCAGATTTCTGAGTTCGAGGCCAGCCTGGTCTACAGAGTGAGTTCCAGGACAGCCAGGGCTATACAGAGAAACCCTGTCTCCAAAAAAAAAAAAAAAAGCAGAGTTACACAGACTGTGCGCTGTGCGTCTCTCACCAACTGCCATTCCCCACCATACTGTCTCACAGCCCTGATTCTGGGCCACTGAGCGTTCCTCCTACTAGTTAAATTGCTTGCAACTCAGCCCTTGATCTGTATAACTCTAATAAATTCCAGCTCTAGGGGATCTGTCACTCTCTTCTGGCCTCCTTGCGTACCTGCACTCACATGCAAATACCTGCACATGCACACAAAGACAGACACAGAATTTAAAATAAGATAAATACTTTAAAAAAACAGCACTTTGAAAATTAATAATTCAAACAGCTTTAAGTACAAAACACACTCTACATGAACAAAGACAATTCTTTCCACTGTTGCACACCACATTTTGAATCAATCTTGAAGTCTATGTAATCTCAGCCTTCCCAGGAAGCAGAATAACAGCCAACAAAATTTCCAACTGCTGTAAAACCACTTGTCTAGCTCCTAAGAAACATGGAAGGACTAATGCCAGCATTTGTTAGCTCATTATCTCTGAAGTGTTATTTTAATTTCCAAATAGCAGAGCTATACAGTAAATTTGGTTTCATGAGATTTTTTTTCTGACTACATGAACAAGAATCAGGCCAGTAACAAGAGAAGGCCTGGTCTCCTGCTGTAGAGGGAGAAGCAAGGTAACCCACAGGAAGTGACACACATCCCGCATCCACTGTTTCTTTGATTTTAAAAGTTATTCTTATTATTTTTAATTATGTGTATATGGGGGACATAAATGTATGTGTCAGGGGCTCCCAGAAGCCAGTGCTGGATCCCTGGAGCTGGAGTTAAAGGCATGAGCCACTTGATGTGGGTGCTGGGAACAGAAAGTAGCTGCTCCTCTGAACCATCTCTCTGGCCCTAAACCTTATTTCTCTAAAAATTGTATCTCTCAGAATTGGATGGAATTCTTCCAAGGTAGAATCACTGAATGCATATCAATATGTGGTTAAGTCTGTTTTCCTTTTAAGGGAGAAACAAACCTTGTAGATCCTGAGAGCCTCTTGTAATTCAATGAGACCAAGTGCATTGTCCTTAGCACAGTGAAGCTTTTATAAACAGTCTCACAGCTGTGGCTGAGCTCTAGCTCAGAAACTGCTGTCTGGCCCCAGGCTGGCCTTGAACTCATGATCCTCTTGTTTTTGTTTCCTTTGTGCTAGGATTACAGGTGTGTAGCTCTAGGCCCAACTCTCTGGTAAGTTGTGCTTTTTTTAAATTTTGAAACAGAATCTTACTACACAGCCCTGGCTGGCCTGGAATTCACTGAGCTCCACCCAATTCTGCATCTCAAGTGCTCAAATGCTGAGATTAACAGTGTGTGTCACCGTGCCAGGCATCTAGTCAGTTCTACTCATCCCAATCCTTATATATCATTTTTCCTAAGAAAAAAATATGATAATGGGAACAACACACATGTATATTCATGTGTTAATAAATAAGATTTCTTCAGCTCAGACTACAGGCACAATCAATACAAGCCTTTTAAGATTTACACAAGTAGGAGGACACACCTCGGCAGGTGAAGCACCAGGTGCTGAGTGGGTTCAATCCCCAGAACTCACTCAAGAGACTGGACGCAGTAGTCATCGCCTGTGGTCTCAGTGAGGGCAAGAGACAGCAGAGTTGGCGAGACGCACGCACGTACAGTATGGCAGCAAAACAAGAGGAACCCTGCCTCAAAACCAGGGTGGAAGGATAGGCGCAACCATGAAGACTGTCTCCTCACATGACGCGCTCACCTGGACACTTACGAGTGCACACTCACACAGACACAAGCACACACACTCACACACACGCACATACACTAAATAAAATCTTCAAAACAAAGACTGATATAAATGGGCCAGCACATACCTGTAATCTGAGCGCTCGAGAGGAAAGGGGGAAGGGAAGGCTGACAAGTTGAGACCAGCCTGTGCTCTACAGACAGACTCCAGAGAGAAGAGTGCAGCCCAAAAGGGCCAAGACACAGTCCAGAGTAATGAAAATAAATTATACTCACTTTGCACACTGAATATAAATAGATACTTTGACAGGTTCTATCCCATTTAACCTACAAACAGAGAGGTACAATGTACTTTTGAGATTTACCTTTTCTTTTTTGGATAGGAGTTTCTGAATCCATTATTAATGATAAGGCAGTTTGAAGAAAAAAATGTATTGGCTAGGCTATATTTAAAAGGAAAAGTTGTTATAAAAATGTAATCCCATCTCACTGAGATTCAATTTTAGAGACTATTACCTAAACAGAAGAAAAGTATTTTCAAATACCAATGGCCTTATTAATGGTTCCGCTCGCTCCCTTCCACTTAAGACTACTTCTCTTACGCTGATGATCTTTGGTTTCTGCTCTTTACATGTGGCTGTGGCTACAGCATACGAAGGCAGAGCACTTACAGGTCGACATGATGACATGTCATCGACAAATGACTGTCCTCCATCTAAACCATCTCATTCTTCAAAGAATTTTCAGACTGTGTGGCTTGCTTCCGTGTTTGTCCTTTTATTCCACAAATTCTCACTAGGTGCGTACCATGGCCTCACTGTAAAAACTTCAAGAGCAGCGGCCAGTTTTGAGCAGAACTGGTCCCAGTGTAGACACTCAGTAAGGTTTTGTGACAAAAACAAAAACAAACAAACAAACAAACAAAAAAAAAAAACCCCACCCACACACTAAACACAAGTCTTCCTTGCACTTCCATTAGAGAGAGAATCCAGAGCACAGAGGGTGCTGGTGCTGGCTCGGGCCTGTCACCCTGACATTCAAGAGGCAGAGGCAGAAAGACTAATGAGAATTCAAGGCCTGCATAGTGAGTTCTGGGACAGCCAGGACTTCACAACAAGACCCTGTTCCTAAATTAGTTAATTAGTTAAGCAAAAAATACAGTGAGTCAAGAACAGTTATTCAACACCCATCTTCCCTTAGGCACGTCTCCACTCAAGCAAGTCTCCATTGTAAAGTTAAAATCATCACTGTAAAGGGAAAGAAAGAAAAGAGTGGAGAAGGAGAAAGGTTAGAGAGAGGGGAGGGGCACAGGTGGAGAGGGAGGAGGGAGGGGGAAGAGTGGGGCGGCGGGAGGAGGTACTCAGAGAACATACCTGCTGACTTCTTTATACTGGGCTATCTCCTCAATATAAAGCAGGTCGTGCAGCCGTGACTGATAGTTAGTCTTGGTCAATGATTTGTCTAAAACGGACTGTGTAAACAGCTGGTCAGCAGAGAGAGGAATTTGGTATCTGATCAAAAGGCTCTTCTCCAATTCAGTAGTTTCATTAGGCTCAAACTCTACAATAGTCTTAGAAGAAGAATCCCAGCGCTTGGCTGTGGTTACCAGCTGCTGCTTGGCGTGCATCAGGTATTCAAGATCTACACAAAAACATGGAACACATTCATAAAGGAACATGACATCAAACTCTCAGATGAGTAAGGACTCATTTCTGTAACAGCTTCGTATACTAGAGAGAAAACTCTTAGAAATAAACAGCATAGACCTCACTGACAGTACTTTCCCCATGCCAGACATATTTTGATTATCTTAACAAAATACATTATTAGGAACCCATGTAAGGGCCCCTTTTTATACATTAGGCTAGGTCATGCCACAAAGAGTTATTTGGGGAAACATTCAGAACTTAACTCTTCAGTCAAGAGCAATCTGATGTGCAGAAGGACGAGCTGACAAATCCTCGTGTGACAGACTGTACCATGGGTGGCAGAATAGTCCCTTTCCTCTACATCCTACCAGGACCTGCCCCATAAACACAGAAGAGAACAAAAGTCCATAGAGTTCTGGGCTTTGCTCGTGTGGACGCTACTTTGCTATACCCACACCAGTTGGTTAGAAGACACAGACATACAACACCGTTGTCTCCAGGAAATGTGACTGGAAGCTGTTTAAATGCCACTTCTGAAAAGTCCATGATAAACTGAGCAAAATTACACAGTAAGCAGAGTTCGATAACAAAATCAGGAACCCAAAGAGATAATAGCATAAACTAGCAAGGATGAAAGTCACAGTGAACGCCCAGTGCCCTACCTGAGACTTACTGGGTGGAGATTGCTCACACAAGAAAAGTGAGAATTGGCCAAAAGGTGAAAGGTTGTTTAACTGACTCATTAGGCCAAGATTCAGTTTTAGTATAAGAGGAAAGACTTCCCTACTTTAGACAGAGCTCAGGGAAAGTCACACTAAGCTATGTCTGGATTAGAACGGGCATAACTGCAACCTCTCATTCAGTTAGTGCTTTGGCATGTTTGTTTCTTATTTTGTGGTGCTGGAGATGAAAACCAAAGCCCAACATATCAACCACTAAAGCTCTGACACTGCAACCTCTAGATGCCACCCACATACGCACACAAGCACACACAGTCACTCACAAAGAACTTTCACATCAGTAGCAAGAATCCTAACATCTTACTAAGAATATCTAAAGACACAAGGCGGTGGTGGCGCACGCCTGTAATCCCAGCACTCTGGGAGGCAGAGGCAGGCAGATTTCTGAGTTCGAGGCCAACCTGGTCTACAGAGTGAGTTCCAGGACAGCCAGGGCTATACAGAGAATCCCTGTCTCGGGAAAAAAAAAAAACAAATCCAAAAAAAAAAACCACAAAAAAAAAAAAAAACCACAAAAAAAGACTATCTAAATAAAGGCCCTAATTTCTAATATTTGATCCTTGTGAAAGCAGTCTTCTAAGAGTGCTGTGACTTCTCACATGGTAGCATAACCACAATGATCACGACAGTGAAGATGAACTTTACCTGAGACAACTCTGGGGGCCGGAGAAATGACTCAGCGACTAAGAACACTCACTTACTGTCTCGGCTCAGAGGCCAGAGTATGGCTTCAAGAACCCAAGATGGAGATGGCTCATAGCCACCCATAACTCTACCTCCAGACACCCTCTTCTGACATCCATAGCTACTCAGACAAACACACACACACACACACACACACACACACACAGAGACAAGAGATACAGAGAGACAGAGACAGAGAGACAGACAGAGTTAAGTAAAGAAATGCTCTTCACTGGATTAGGCATGGTGGCACACATCTTTAATCTCAGCAATTAGGAGAGAGGCAAATTTGTGAGTTCAAGGCCAGCCTGGTAGACAGCAAGAAAGATCCAGGGCAGTCAGAGCTATAAAGTAAGACCCTGTATTAAGAAAGAAAAATACTTTGTAGAAGGATGTCAAAGTTCTATTATAAGCTTGGAAACTTACATTTCATAATTACATTACATTTTTATTTAAGTGAATTCTGACTATATTTAAAGCAACACATTCTCGTGTCATTTAAAAGTCACTGACTATTCCTGTTCCTTAAGGTGCTGAGACAATAACAGACCTAAGATGGCCTCCCGAGAACACCATTGCTGTTATGTTAAAATCTACACAAATTATACAGAAACTCAGCTTCTCTACTTCTGACTGGATGGATTCAGATTTTAGGGACATGGCATGGGCATGTTTTGACATTTTATGTAGATAATGCCATATTTCATACTTCAATTTTAGGAAACTATTAGAGCAAGTAGCACCACAAAGTTTTCAAACAATGTTACTTTTTATTTCATTTCTTTTTTGGGAAAGGAGGGGAAGAATCCTACCATGTAGCCCAGGCTAGCCCAGAACTCATGGTTCTCCTCAGCCCCAGCCTCCCAAGCCCAGGAATTAGGTTATAAGCCACTGTGCCCAGCACTCTGTTAATGACTGTGAAGGAGGGGAAGCTGTGGCCATCAAGAGAGGGCCTGAAAACAGTTGAGGTGTGCAGCCTCAGAAGATGGTGTGTGTGAACGGCTGGAGGCTCCGAGGAAGAGCCTTCCTAGAGCCAATGCTCACAGGAACCCGAGTCAGCTTCTGCCTCTGGTCTTCAGTCCTCTTAAGCTTTTTTCTTTTCTCTTGTTTTTGAAGGTGGGTTTTTGGGGGGTGATGAGGATGTTTTAGAGGGAGAGTCTTTCTCTATAGCTCTATGGCCTAGAATTTGCAGTTATCCCCCTGCCTCAGTTTCTTGACTATTGGAATGAGATATGTGAGCCATATATGCTCCAGTTCTCTTACCTAAAAAAAAAATCTGTTAAGCTGTGTAATGAGCCACCACCTAATTTATAGGCTTAAAGGTCTTGAATGACACTTATGGAAAAGGAGGTAAGGCCCCCACCACGTGAGGACATGGACAGCTGTGCTCCTGCAGGCGTCATCTCCAGCTCTAGCTCCACTCCTGCTATCACCACACCTAAGTGAGGCTGAGGACTGCTGAGCCAGCTCACCCAGGGTATGTATGTTCCCTCAACCTCCACCACCTTCAAATGAACCACACTCGGGAAAGATGAAAACTGAGCAGGCATAGGCAAGCATTCACAACAGCACTTAGGAGAGCTCAACAGCACTTATTAGCCAACAGTGCTTATTAATAGAACTTATGGGCACTCCTTATTAACAACCCTTGTAACAATAATCTCCAAGCAAGGCTGAGAGGAATTACAAACTCATAGAACGTGTACCCTGAGATGTGGCAAGTAGGCAGAAGCTGTAACTGCATTTAAGAGAAGTCCTCTAGGAGGTAGAGTAGACCACACCCAGACAGGTGTGGATACAGTTCAGTGGTAGAGAGCTGCCTGCCCTGGGTGCTGGGTCTTCAGCAGGCAGCTTCTCCACGTGCTTTTCTTCACGTCCACTGAGCTTCCTGCAAACTCCAAAACCCTTTCTGTAAAGCTTTGCTGGCCATACACTGTCGTACGGACAGAAGGCACGTGTCCTTCATCTGCCATCAACTCTGGCAACTGGCAGTAATTTCTAAGGTGAACCAGATCTGGGCTGGTGTAATCATGTCTTACTTCCAGGCTAAATTCTAGGAACAAAATTTTACCTATGCCGCTTCCAGACATCCCAAACCCAATTCCAGCCTTTCCCATCTCTGGAGTGAGGACACAGTACCGAAGGGAAGCTCTTCCTTCCCTCACAGACGCCTTCACCACACATTCCGAGCGGCGTTCTTCAAGTTTATCCAAAGACAACTTAATATATAGTATATTTTTCTGAACCTCAGTATCTCACCAACCAGGGAAACAACTGAATTTTAAAAAGAAAGCACAATTTAAGTCACACACACTTCTTCAACAGTTTAAAGATCACCATATAGTTACTAGAGGAAAGACATTCCCTAATTCCCTCTTGGCCCATAAATAAAAAAGGCTTTGAATGCTGCAGATAACAGCAATAGTGTGGGGGAGGGGAATCTATGTGGTTTTAATTCAACTCGAAAGTCAAATTAACTACAGAAGGGTTTTAGTTCAATAATGAACAATGACTTAGGAAAATACCATCTGCCATGTAACTCTACTGTGAGACTCCCTGAGTCACACTAATGCAATGAGATACCATCATCGTTAAGTATGGAAGCCTTTGGTGGCTGAGGCACACTAGGACTGAAGGCGAAAGGGCAGCATTCCTTACCACATGAGCTGCTAGTAAAGTCGGGAGAATGTCAGGTAAGAACACCGAGCTAACAGGTGGCCCAGTAGGGCCAAATGTCTAACTTTATGGAAGAAGCGTGGACATTGTCAGCATGATTTAAGTATAAAACTTGCTTAGCAATTACATTGGCTAGTTTATGTCACCTTGATGCAAGCTAGAGTCATTTGGGAAGAGGATTCGCAGTGAGAAAATGCCTCCATGGTTTGGCCTGTCGGTAAGTCTGAAGCACGTTTTCTTGATTAGGGATCGGGGTAGGAGGGCCCAGCCCATTATGGGTGGTACCCTCTGCCCGAGCTGGACTGGTAGTCTGGGCGTCTATAAGAAAGCAGGCTGAGCAAGCCCCAGAGGTCACAAGAATAAGCAGCCTCCCTCCATGGCCTCTCCACCAGCTCCTGGCTCCAGGTTCCTGCCCTGGGTGACTTTCTACCATGACTGACCTCAATCATGAGCTATGGATTGGAAGTTTAAGAGAAATTAATTCTTTCCTCCAGGTTGCTTTTGGTCATGGTGTTTAACACAGCAAGAGCTGTGTACAGATTGAAACTGTACCAGAAGTAGGGGGTATTGCTGTGATAGATTTGATCATGTTCTGAGAAGGACTGTAAAAGGACTTTGGAACTTTTGGGCTGGAAAAGCCACTGAGTGCTCAGAGCTCATGGCTGTTTGTGGAAACTTGGAAAACAATGCTGAGAGCAAACCAGTAAGCAATGTGCCTACGTGGTCTTCATACCAGTTCCTGTCGTTCCAGGTTCTGCCCTTATTTCCCAAGTGTAACGTGAGTTAACTCTTTCTTCCCCAAGTTGCTTTTAATCATGGTATGTTTTCACAGAAATATAAACCCTAATGAAGACACCAATAAGTTGCCAATCAAGTTGAAGTGGCAAGCAGTAAAGACAAAAACACTTCCCATTCAAATTCCAGTTTCTCTTCATCACTAAATTTCTTTGCATGTAAAAATCAAGTCATATTGTAGCTTATAATATTTCAAACACAAGACAGAGCCCAGAGCTGCTTCAGTATCCAAGCACATTCTCAGACCTGTACCTGGAATGCTTTTCTCATCATTGTCCCAATGATGAACAGGTTGAACGTGAGGTCAAAGGACCAGGCTATGTGCCGCTAGCTCAGCAAGGTGGCTGCTTCTCTTGCTCTTGTGTTTCTGAATGCTGTTCACACACGCATTGCAGGATGTGAGAGAAGAGACAATACTGCCGCTTCACTTCTTGTAGCTACAAGGAGTGTAGAGTGCTAGCTGAACTCCCACCAAGTCCTTGCCTCAAATTCTTTGCTGACAAGAACTCTGTATTAATGGTGAAAACACTGAATATATATTAAAGGGTTTGCAAAGAAGACCAAGTAGTTAAAAGCACTAACTATTACTCTTCCAGAGGACTTGGATCAATTCCCAGCACCCACATGACCGCTCATAACCAGCTGTAACTCCTGTCCTAGAGAATCCGATACCCTCTCCTGGCCTCTGTGGGCACCAGTCATGCCTGTGACAGACAGGCATGCAGGCAAAAGACTCAGACACAAAAAGAAAAAGAAAAAAAAATTGAAAAAATTTGAAAAAATTTAAAAGCCACTGAAAAAGGAAACAAGTATTATGCTATGACTGTCTTCTTTTGTTACTCAAGCCTGCTGCTAAAACTCCCATCATATGGAAACAAATACATCTATATAGTAAAAGACACTGGAACAAAGGAGGAGCACCACAGTCAATGATACCAACTGTAAAAATAAGAAAACTAAGCTGGGTGTAGTGGTGTACACCTTCAAACCCAGCACACAGGAAGCAGAGTCAGGAGGATCTTTATTAGTGAGTTCCAGGACAGCCAGAGCTACAGAGTGAGAATTTGTCTCAGGGAAAAAAAAGAAAAGGAGGGGGACGAAGAAGACGAAAAGAAGAATAAAGAAAGAAGGAAGACGAAAGAAGAAAAAGAAAGAACAAGAAGAAAAAAGAGGAAGAAGAGGAGGAGGGGGAGAAGGGGGGAGGGGGTTGGAACGATGACTCAGCAGTGAAGCCATCTTCCAAAGAGCCCAGATTCAGTTCCCATACCACACTAAACAGCTTACAGTTCCCTGTGACGCAGCTCCAAGCAATGTCCTCTTTAGGCCTCTGAAAAGCACCTTAATTCCTGGCAAGTGAACACACACACACACACACACACACACTAATATAATAACAACAACAATAACAAGAATCAGGGCTGGCAAGATGGCTCAGTGTCCACCAAGCCTGACATCTGAGTTTGAGCCCTGGAATCACAAGGTAGAAGAAGGAGGCTGACTCTGGAAAACTGCCCCCCACAGCGCTCTATGGCAATGCGTGCCCCCCTCCCAATCTGCTCGGAGGCAAGTGCCTTCACCTGCTGAGCAATCTCGCCAGCCTGGAAGCAGCTCCTCTGAATGCCCACTATGAGCTAAATATGCACCTCTTCGAGCCTTGGGCTCGCCTAAGGAAGGTATGCTACTCCAATCTCTAAACGCTGCCCATCAAGCCAGAGATGTTAAGACCTCTACCCAGAGTCACAGAGACAGTAGAAAACCAGGATAGTATTACATCACCACCACTTTTGTTCCAGAAGCGAAGTACACTTACAGTGGTCAAAGTGCCCCTCCCCTTTTCCCAGCAGACCCAAGTCACCTTAAACCACTACTCTGAAAACAAACATCTACAACAAACTCCATCTGGAAGCCAGATGGAAGTCCATTCTCTTCTTTCCACAATTTCACCCTCCTAACTGCAAACAGTGCAGCTCTGAAGCTCTGCGCGTGCAGTCACACCCGTTCCTCAACAACTGCCCAGGATCCATTTCTCACAAAACCGAAAATATTTACCATTTAGTCCTTCATAAAAAGATTTGCTACACCTTGTGCTTTTATTTTTATCTACTGACATATCTATTTGGCTATGAAAATTAACATTTTTTTGTTCCTACTGAGAAAATGACAAAATTACATATAACCAAATAAAACGTAAATGGAACCAAACAAGGCAGAAAATGAGATAAAATGAAGTCCAGGTTACAACAGCACACACAGAGAAGACATCACCTAACTGCAAAAGCTTGGCACAAATGTAACAACAGTGAAGGCCAGGCATGGTCACAGATACTTGTAATTCCAGCACTGGGAAGGCTGAGGCAGGAGACTTGTGAATTCGAGGCCAGCCTGGGCTACTTAGTGAGACCCTGTCCCAGAAAAAAATAATAAATGAATGAATGAGTGAGTGAGTGAGTGGATAAATAAATAAATAAATAAATCTGTTAACCTCAACTTACAGGGGAGAAAAAGAGAAAGAGCAATTCTACCACCTGGTCCCCACACCCAAACCATTAACATCCTAGTGTCTGCTCATGAGAAGAAAACTATTCCAGGCTCTAATGAATGGGTCACGGTGGTACTTGAAGATTAGCATCCTCCACATTGTGGTTAGTTCCAGTCAGCACAGTAGTAAATTTCATATAGCTCACTACATTTATTAACGAAATCCTCAATCATTTGTTAAATAAATCAAAGCATGTAGAGCCACAGAAGTGTGGCCTAACTGCCCTTCTGTCGGATGCAGGCATCAAATGCAGGTATAGGCAACTACACACAAGGCAAATTAGCTGGAGAGCCAAGCATGCCGGGGTTCTGTGCTGAAACCAGGGTCGCTTTCCAAGCACCGAGCAGATCCTGTTGGGACACCCTGCCTCCTTAACAGTAGTGAGGCACACAGCGACTTAAGGCTCATCCTGGGGGTTTTCCTTCAAAGGTAATGTACTAACATCAGCAGAGCTAACTGAGCACTCAGAAGGAAAGGGAAACACTGTAGGTCTGTGTATGTGTCATCATCGCCAGCAGAAAGACATTCTAGTCAAACACTAAAAGGTTTGGCTATGCTAAAAATCATCTTACTTGAACATGAAATTGCTGCATCAAAACAAACCTAATTTACCTCCTATAAGTTAAGTTCAGGGGCCTCAAGGCGGATTTGCCTGGCCACTGAAGGAAGAGATCACGGCACAACCTGACCCATTTTGTGGCCATCACACAGTGAACATGTCAGTTAGCATGGGAATTTTTCTTTTTTTACTCCCTACCTCTCTGTGGAATATTTAGGGGTCAATACATATCTTTTAATCTTGCCCTTTAATACATTGTATCGGGGAAAAGAGTCTAAACATTACCTTCTGTAGAAGCTGCGTCAATCATTACTCTCTGCATGAGCACTGGCTCCAATCCAAAGTCGAAAACTATGGTTTGGCGAAAAGTTCCAAATATTTCTGTGTTAAATGCTATCCCGACTTTATACACGTAATGATCTAATCCATTTTGGACCATCTTTCCTCCTATCCATTCTTGACAGTTCTCAGGGACTTCTTGTGACACCTGGGTGGTACTATCTCCGGCAGATATGGCAATGATACTAAAGTGAGGACGATGGGCATCATAGAGCAATGCTACCCGACACAGCATTCTTGCAGGCTACAAGGAAGTTAAAATAATGCATTGAGTACACGGGGGTGAGAAGTCAACTGTAACTGGGCTCTTCAATGAAAATATTCCCGGAAGGGCCTGCTATGCCCCATGTTTCTAAGGTACTATGCTGCACAGCAAACTATGCTCACAAACTATTTAAGAGAAGAGGAAAAAAAAAAAACAAAACAAAGACAAAACAGAATATGATTAAAGCAAAGTTTCCAAAATGATATCTGCATGCTCTAACAGCAGCCTCCCTGGACCTTTTTCACCTTTGCCTGTGGCAAAATCTGCCACCTTAGGTCAATTTCTCAGTATGCTGACAGAGCCTCGAGCAGGAGGCCTTTGCAAGGAGGACAGTTACCCCTGAGAGCATGGGATCGGGTTCAGGGCTAAAGCTGATCATTCTTAGACTTTCCATCTCACAATGCAGATGGTGCCATGAAGAAATACCACCAGCAAGAACACAAGACTTCTCCAACAAACATGCTCACTGAAATGTTAACTCTACTCAGATCTTAGACTACATTGTAGTTTAAGAGGAGAAGCACTGCAGAACCCTCTCGAGGGCTGGGGACACAGCTCAGTGTAGAACATGTGCCTAGCATGGGTACGACCCATGAAACAAAAAAAAGAAAAGAAATAAGACAGAATAAAGACACACTATTACAGAATTTGTGACTTCATCAAATGAAATACAAAAAACAGGTTTTGGTTGAAAAAAATCTTAGAACTGCCAGATTAAATAATTAAATTATCAAATAGTTTATTGTAAGCCATGAACCCCATCCTATGTTCCAAGTTTAGAAGGCAACATATGTCAGATTTCTTTACCAAGTAATTAAGAAAGTGTCCTATATAGCTAAATGGATCTTACTTCAAAGTAGAAAAAGGTGTATTTAATGACTGACATACAGAAACCCACTTTGACACAATGCAGAGCTTATAAAAAAATTGTACTCAGAATGAACCATTTTTAACACTCTCTTAGCAGACATTTAAAGGCCCAGTAGGATTCAGGAAACTGAACACAACTGATCTTCTTCGACCAGCATGAGTGTCATACCTTACAGGTCAGAGCAAAGGTCCAGGTCTGGTGAGATTTTTTGGTGTTGACGGTGACTGACAGGTCAGGGCTGTGCTCCACCTGAACTCCTTCTATGCATTCACTAAGCTGAAAGCAAAAGTGATTCCTGTTATGGTCTGAGAGTGGAACCATCAGTGAGAAGCCAGCAAAGTAGCAAGTGTCAGCTATGAGCACAGACGGTGTGCTCACTGACCAAGGGATGTCACACATTCCCTTCTGGCCATTCTTACAAGAGTCAAGTGTGACTTAACAAGGCACTTAAACAAGACAGAGAAGAAAATTAACTGCAGACTGAGGATCAAAACCTCCCTGAATGAAAGTCATTACCATAGGGGCTGCAAACCTCCAGGCAAATGTACATTTCTGCCCTGTATCTTAACAAACGGGCCAGCTTTGGTTACTAGGCACACGTTCTCAGTCAATTAAAGAACTACCCTACGTGTCCGCACACGAGAGAGCAGAGCAGAGCAGAGCAGAGCCCAGCGCGCTGTTTCGAGCCGGCCCAGAGGCCATGTGCACTCACCACTTTCTCAGGGGACAGCGAGCTCATCCACTTCTCTATCAAGGTCTCCATGTAGCTGCCTGAGAGCTGCTTAGTCTCACTTTGCTGCTTCAGTTTTATCAGTCGTGAGGAGTATCGTTTCTGCCATTCTGCTAGTTCTTCCTGGGAATGTGCTGAAGTACACTGGGCACCGTACCTACAGATTCCTTGCTCTAAAAACCTAAGCAGAATGGGAAATACTGTCATCGTATACTTCCACCATATGGCCTCTGCCTCCTCAATAACAAGACAAACATCTTCTGAGAGGCAGGATTTACCACTTTCAAGTCCAATGAAGGGAGCAGAGAGTGACAGACCAACATTCACGACAGTCAAAGCGTCGATCCGCAACCCATAATTAATCATAATTCTGATTTTTAATTTTTCAAAATTACCCACTGACTTTAGTCTTAGAAACATGGTGATCTTAAAGTACAATAATATATTGAGACCCCTCTTCCCAGAAGAACACATGCTTCCTGTGTTCTGTTAGGCAGTTCCTTTTAGTGCAGAATCTTCCTGAAGCAACACTGACATCCAGTGGGCTAACTGTTCACACGGCCATGATCTGCTCCCCAAACTGCCTGAACACACTCTGCATGCAAGGAACTGCACTGTTGTGACTCCCCCGCCTTTACCTTTGAATATAATGCTTTTTCTCTTTCTGTATTACTTTACTTAAACTACTAACTAAAACTTTTATAGTTAGAGTCACAAATGTATGTAACAATTACTCGGTTCTTTTCAAGGGGTAAATATAAAAATGACAAAGTCCAAGAACACAGAACTAATGGCCCCTTCTGAAACACCTGAACCTAAAACAGCGTTGCTGGTTAAATTCTCCTTTGCTAGCTGGGGTGTGTGTGTGTGAGTGTGTCTGTGTGTGTGTCTGTGTGTGTGTGTGTGTGTGTGTGTGTGTGTGTGTGTGTGTACGCCTTTAATCCCAGCACTTGGGAGACAGAGGCAGGTGGATTTCTGAGTTCAAGGCCAGCCTGGTCTACAGAGTGAGCTCCAGGACAGCCAGGGCTACACAGAAAAACCCTGTCTCGAAGAAAACAAAAACAAAAACAAAACAAACAAACAAACAAAAAATTCCCATTTGCTTAAAAAAAGTGCAAAATAATGTATTTGCCTGTTGTGTATATAATCTGTCTTCATGTTACAGGAATGTGTCGTTCTGTATTTCTAAATTAGTTCACTTCTTCTCTATAAAGAGCACTGGCTACTTTTCCAAAGGACCCAGATTCAATTCACAGGCCTAGAACAGCAGCTTACAACTGCCTATAACTCCGGTCCATGGAGAGAATCCAACACTGTCTTTTGGAAAACAGGCACACACATGGTCCACAGACACACATGCAGGCAAAACACTCACACACATAAAAATAAATTTTACAAAATTCTTTTTCTCTTCAAAAAGGGCTTCTATTCTCATCTAGACTCTAGTTCTTGGGGTTTTTTTTTTCCCAAAGAATCACGTTCTCTCTCCAATAACTTGGTACCACCAAGACCTGCAGTGTTTACTACTTCAGTTCCTTATCTCCGCTACAGAACCACGTGGCTGTCCTGACCCCATCTCATCAGAGCATGTGTCAGACCCCAGTCACTATGACACACAGTCCCAGGCAGCCCGATCTACATAAAGCCCCATCAGCCACTCACTCTCACGAATGGAACTGAAGAGCCCATCTTTTAAAATAAGGCTTTGGTTTACTGTCTACATTTTTAGAAGTGATTAATTATTAATAACAAATTACATAATTAATTCTGATAATACTTCAAATACAAGGTACTCATAAATTCCATGTATAAGAATTCTATGACAGCCCTTTTAAAAGAAAAGTTATTAAAATAGTTGAATATAACTGGTTCTGTGCTCTCTTTCAGGTTATAGGAACTAACATCACCTCCAATTACCATATCTAAGTAAATTCTATACTAAAAAGAGGCACAATTAAGTTCAGCCAGCACAAAAGGCTTCTGAACAGTCTTACCAGGCTACACATTTGGCAGCCGCTGTTTAATACCACAGTCACATGGGCATGGTGTTGACCTGCGCAGCTCTGTTGCAAATAGGAGACAAACCATTTCCCTTGAACATTATCCTTTTTCTTTCTTCACAATATTATCTTCTTTGAATTTAAATCACTGCCTTCAAAAAGTGGAGGAAAATTATCTCCCTCTTTACAAGAGCCATGTGACTGCTTCCAAACAATTCTTTTCATTACCTTTTACACAAGGTGTACTCCTCACTGCTGGTGATCCCCCTGGGCGGTGGGCGGAAATGCCAACCATTACAAGACCCTAGGGAGGAATGCAGACATAATCACATCACGTGAGGCTACCCAGTCATTCCAACACTTTATGTCTAAGAAACACATCTCTCCATGCAGCATCCCAGATATGAAACAGACGCGGCAAAGGCCTCTCTCCACCCATCAGCTAAGTTCTCTGCTGGCAGAGGCCATTGGGCAGCAGCTAAATCAGGCTGGTGGCCTGGATCTGATCTGGAGGGGGTGGGCTTCCTCCCAGGGCGTCTCTGGGAACTCAGGAGAGAGGCTGGTATGGTCACTCTCAGGCAGGGATGCAGGAATGCACATCTATGAGGAACTCCTTCCGGAAGGAAAACTGACCGTCCAGGCAGGAGGTCTTGTGCACAAACTCTCCACTGACCCTGACTGAGAAGCTCCCTAAGCTCTGTTTGGGGCACATCACCTCAGAACACTTCATAACAGAAATGAAGCGCAAACAGCTATGCATATATAGGAGCTAAGTACATATATTTCTGAATACAAATGGCTTGATTGATTTAGATGACGTTCCAAATAAGCCCAGGAAAATACAGCCTAGGAAAGAAAGGGTAAGCACCCATTTTCTATTTCCATAAGTATGTCCTCAACCTCTCCTTGGGGGACAAAAAAGATACTCTGCCAGGCTAAGCTTAAAAGTTGTACTTCAGCCGTGACAGGGAAACTACTAACCCCAACTATAAGGGTGAAGATGCAGCAGTGTATGTTCTACGAAAGCCACTCCCATGGAACGCGCGGGCCGGGCACGCAGGCTCACTGTACATACCTGCAGTCTAAGCACCAAGCATCAGAACAGAGGCAGGAGAGAAGCATCACGTTAGAGGCTAGCCTCGGCTACACAGAGTTACCGGGCAGTTATTATTACTCAGCTATCTTAGGGAAAGGTTCCAGAGAAAAATCTGTTTTCTCACACCTACTTCTAAATGTTTGTACCCTTCCCCACATTTCCAACTAGAGGGACTGAACTTCCCAGCAATTCTTCACAAGAGCAGCCAGGGCTGGACTAAGAGTCAGAAGTGAAGTTAGGACAATGCTAATGCTTACCGTCCTCCACAGCCTCCACATGGCATCCAGACAGGACATTACTCGTTGCTGTCTGCAATTTTTCAAATAAGAGAGATATAAGATTTTTTTTAAAAAAAACTGACTGATGCTGGTTTAAATTTGGGCATTTGCAACACTAAAAATAAAAGAAGATGGCTAGAGAGATGGCTCAGCTGTAAAGAGCACTTGCTGCCCTAACAGAGGACCAGGGTTTGACTCTGTGGTCACTGCCAAAACATAGTATGCACACAAAAATAAAGATAAAATAAAAATAAATCAAATATTCAAAATATTAAAAATAATAAAGAAAAATCTGTCTACTTGGAAGTTTTAGATAACAGTTTTTTGTTCTGTTTCACCGTAAAAGCATGAAAATGAAGTACTTGCCAGATACCTATCCTGCAATGCAAAGGCAACCTGCTAGCTGAAGAAACGTCTAGCCTGCACCCCTGAAGTGCGCACCATCCATGTGCTGGCCTCACTCTTCAGCCTGACACCGGGAACACAACCAGCAGGGGTCCTCTCACTCCTGCAGGCCGTGGTGTGTCAGCCACTGGAGCCTCCCTGGACACTTCCTGCCATGTGCTCTTCGGTCTAGGCAGGTCTTCCTTCTACATGGGCCGCAAGACTGAGGTCTCCTCTATCTTCCTAAGACAAACAGCCCAGCCACATTTAGCTTTGACTACCTCTCGGGCTCCACACGTTCAGGTCTGGCTGGGCAAGGGCAGCATCGGCAAGGGCACCCCGCAGCCTCGTACCCTCGCATGGACTCAGTGCTGGCAACGGAAGACCAGCCACCAGCAGCATGCAGCTGACTTCAGTATTCCCATCACCCCCACTAGAGCAGCTCTCACATGACAAGCAAACAGAAGATCACATAAGTGTTCCACAGTATGTCCAAAACAAAATTCATAAACTTCACCCCAAACTGAACCTCTCCAGTATTCACCTCAAAGGAGTCTTCCCCTGAAGACAGCCACATGTTGAAATCTTGTTTCTCGACAATTTTCATTACATTTTCTTTGTTTCGTGTGTAAGTGTATGGACACGCATAGCACAGCAAGTGTGGAGATCAGAGCACAATTTGCGAGAGTCAGTTCTCTCCTTCTACCACATGGGTCCCAGGAACTGAACTCACATTGCAGCAAGTGCTTCTACCTGCTGAGCCACTGGCTGGCATCTTAAAAGTCATCCTACATCCTCTATCCTGAGCATTTTCTGGTTTGCCCAGACAGATCCAGAACACCTCTCCATCTGTCAAGCTGTCCTCCCAACTGCCACTGTCCTTATCTTACTTCTCCTGAACCAACTGGCTGTTTGCTAGTGTCCCCTGTGCCAAGCCTCCTCTGTTTGCTAGTGTCCCCCGTGCCAAGCCTCCTCTGTTTGCTAGTGTCCCCCGTGCCAAGCCTCCTCTGCTCTTCCCTCACCTGTCCCAGCCAGCTCTAAGACTTCGGCCTCTACCGCTTCCCTGCAGGATTTTCCAGCGCCTCCTCCCCCTGCTCAGTTCCTGTCACTGTGCTTACTAACCTTGGCCTGCCATGGGTGCACTTGACCTACCTGCTTCTCCAACTGGCCCACCAAGCTTCTTTTTTTGTTTGTTTGTTTGTTTTGGTTTTCGAGACAGGATTTCTCTGTGTAGCCCTGGCTGTCCTGAAACTCACTCTGTAGACCAGACTGGCCTGGAACTCAGAAATCCACCCGCCCCTGCCTCCCAAATGCTGGGATTGAAGGCGTGCGCCACCACCACCTGGCCCACCAAGCTTCTTGTCAGCCATACTTTAGCCTTTCAAACTCAAAAAGAGGAAACCTCAGAGTAAAATGAAACTTGGAATGTCTTTAAATAATTTATTTATTATATGTAAGTACACTGTAGCTGTCTTCAGACACCCCAGAAGAGGGCATTAGATCTCATTACAGATAGCTGTGAGCCACCATGTTGTTGCTGGGATTTGAAGTCAGGACCTCAAGAAGAGCAGTCAGTGCTCTTAACCGCTGAGCCATCTCTCCAGCCTGAAATCTGGAATGTCTTATACCACAGAAAGAATGATGGTAATGCTAACTGAATATATCTAAAATAACATTGTTGACATCACTGCCTATGACTGACAAATTGAACTTCGCAGATGGGGTTGGATCAAAATCACCAGTTTCTACAAAAGTGTCTGTCATTATGAGGCTACTAATGGGCATGCTTTTAAAAGCTAACCCAGGGGTTGGTAAAATGAATTGAATACAATGAATATATGAAAACAAACAAACCAGGATGCATTACTTATGCCACAAACACTCTAGTTTTCACAAAAGATCCACACTGAAAGATCACTCCTAAGTTCCATGATCGAGGTCTTCACATCATGAGTATAGAAATAATATCTGAACTAGAGGGACACCTCCAGCTATGTTAACAAGGAGGAGATTTCACGGCACCTCAACTCTAGACAAAGACCCAACTACAGACAACAGAGGAGTGCCAGGAGTAAGAGAATTAGCCTTTCCTTGGGAGGAGCCCACAAACTGGTTATCCAATACCTGAAATCATATATATACACAACTAACAGAAACAGAAAATAGAAACATAGGCAGGTACTTAGAAACAGTTGGAAGAAGAAAAAGGAAGGGAGAAAATGAAATTATTATATTTTAACTTCAAAAATAAATGGCCCAAAATATATAAATAAATACATAAAATAGTAAATAAAAATAAAAACCTTCCCATCTGCCTGGATGAGCTATGAGTTTTTACACGCGCTGTGGCCCTGCACAATCCTCACACACCCTGTGCCCCTGCACGGGCTGTGCATCCTCACACACCCTGTGGCCCTGCACGGGCTGTGCATCCTCACACACCCTGTGGCCCTGCACAATCCTCACACACCCTGTGCCCCTGCACGGGCTGTGCATCCTCACACACCCTGTGGCCCTGCACGGGCTGTGCATCCTTACACACACTGTGGCCCTGCACGGGCTGTGCATCCTCACACACCCTGTGCCCCTGCACGGGCTGTGCATCCTCACACACACTGTGGCCCTGCACGGGCTGTGCATCCTCACACACCCTGTGGCCCTGCACGGGCTGTGCATCCTCACACACCCTGTGGCCCTGCACGGGCTGTGCATCCTCACACACCCTGTGGCCCTGCACAGGCTGTGCATCCTCACACGCACTGTGGCCCTGCACGGGCTGTGAATCCTCACACGCGCTGTGGCCCTGCACGGGCTGTGCATCCTCACACACCCTGTGCCCCTGCACAGGCTGTGCATCCTCACACACCCTGTGGCCCTGCACGGGCTGTGCATCCTCACACACCCTGTGGCCCTGCACAGGCTGTGCATCCTCACACGCACTGTGGCCCTGCACGGGCTGTGCATCCTCACATGCGCTGTGGCCCTGCACGGGCTGTGCATCCTCACACACACTGTGGCCCTGCATGAGTTGTGCATCCTTACACACACTGTGGCCCTGCCTTTCACATGTCCTGCAAGTGCTTCCCGAGGGCACTTCTGTCCCTGTTGACCTTGATAATTATCATTTTCAATAAATAAAAATAAAATTCTTTAAGTCACAAACTTCCCTGTTGCTTAAAAAGACATGGATGATTTAAAGATTATCTTCTTTAAATTTTCAGTGTTGTGGTTTGTAACTGCACAGGATAATCAAAAATTAAAATTTCCCAAGTACTTTCTTTTGAGGGACATAAATAACTCATAAGAATAACAGGGATGGGAGTCAGAGAGATGAGACTCCATGTATGAAGAGCGCGCTATACAAATGTGAAGGCTCTCAGAACCCAAGTAAAAGCCCAGAGAAGCACAGTGACCTCCTAGAATCCCAGCACTCAGGAGGCAGAAACAAGGGATCCCAAAGACACCTGGCTAGCTGACCAGCCAGAAATGGCATGCTCCAGGTTCAGCAAGAAACCCTGTCTCAATAAAAAATCAAAGACGATATCCAACATCAACCTGAGGCCTCCACATGAATGCACACATATACTCTCACAACCACACATCCATGGGTTGCCCACACACATATGAATACACATACACACAAACATACATGAAGAAGAGGAGGAGGAGGAAGAGGAAAAGGAAGGAAGGAAGGAAGGAAGGAAGGAAGGAAGGAAGGAAGGAAGGAAGGAAGGAAGGAAGGAAGGAAGGAAGGAAGGAAGACCTAGGACACAGAGACCTGAAAACCCATGTTCTGAGGGTGATATCCAACCCAGTTACATAGAAAGCACCCTTGTCACCTTGCATATTGGCGGACACCACCACAATGTTCAAAATGCTAACATGCACGGCTCGGATGCTCACTGACTCAGCTGGGCTTGATCGGCCCAAAGAGATCCCTGAAATGGACTTACCTCTGTTTCTGTGAGAAGTGTCTTGAGTCTCGTCAAATCTTTCGTTACCATCCCATTCTGCAAGGGTGAAGTGAAGAAAGGAACTATCAATGTGTCAGCCTTACTCTCACAGCTCAGCCCAGCTGTGGTCACCACAGCTCTCCTGACCCCTTCCTCCACACTGCCACTCTGTCACTAAGGAGCTGCATGCAACTGGGGAAAGGGAAAGGCCTAACAGGAACAAAGACTCAGTTGTCACTCCAGTTAAGCACACACTCTGTACTCCCTCATGTACCCGTATAAAATAATCTCAGCACTCAGAAGACAGAGGCAGGTAGATCTCTTGAGTTTGAGGCCAGCCTGGTCTATACGGTAAGTTCAGGCTAGCCAGAGTTACATAAATGAGACCCTGTCTCAAAAATTTCTTTTTAAATGGTTGCCAAAGCAAAGCATTAGAAAAGCAAACCTAATTTTTGCTTTGGTCCTAATGGATTGTCCTTTTTTTTTTTTTTTTTGAGACAGGGTTTCTTTGTATAGCCTTGGCTGTCCTGAAACTCACTCTGTAGACCAGGCTGGCCTCGAACTCAGAAATCCACCTGCCTCTGCCTCCCAGAGTGCTGGGATTACAGGCGTGTGCCACCACCTCCCTGCTGGATTGTCCTTATTTGCAAAATGCTGAACTCAGTGGTTATCCACAAGTTAGAAAAAAACAGGGAATCAGTATAACACCTAAAGATGGACCATTTGTTTTTTAACTTTTGATATTCAATTTCAGAAAATTTTAAAATGAAAAGCAAGTTACTTTTCACTGGTTTTAAATTTAAAAGCCCAACGGGTAAACAGTAAGATAATTAACTTACAAAGGAAAATACCTTTTAAGGCTGGGCACACCTGTAACTGCTGTTCTTGAAAGGTCTGGGGGGACCCAAGCCTGAGGCCAGCCTGTGCTATATACACAGAGACACTTTGTCTCAGAAAGCGTTTTTCTCTTGCTAAGTAGGTGACTTGCAACGGTGATCCCAGCACTCAGAAGCACAAGGCAGAAGTCTGATTCCAGGTCTAGGCCTTCCTCCACACGCTAAAATGAGGCCCTGCCCCAAAGAAGGAAAGAATACACAACTCCATCTTGACAGCTGTTTCGACCTAGCTGTGTTGCTTTGCTGTGCTCACGGGTGTAAATCTTGTGAAATCAGAGACATAACCAAGTCACCAAAGTAGTTCAGTGCACGGGGATTCCTTCCAAGCTTACTCGCCCCACGGTAGGTCAGGGATACCACACTTTGTAACACACCGAAGTAGCTGAAGTTAGGAATGCCAGCTAAGTATAGAGGCACACATTCTCAAGACTAGGAAGTGTGAGGTAAGAGGATTGTGAGTTCAAGACCAGCCTGGGCCATAATGAGACCAAGTCTCAAAAAAACGAAAACTAAGAAGCCAGGTGTCGTAGCTCACATATGCAATTCCAGTATTCTTAAGGTTAAGGCAGTAGGATCACTCTGAGCTTGAGGCCACCCTGGGCTACATATTAAGATCTAGTCTCAAAATCACAAGACAAACAATAAGAACCCTGTAAGAAATAAACACAGACAAACATTTTAAAACCCAAACATGGTTTCAGTCTCTGCTCAACATACCTTTTATTGGGTTTGTTTTTTTGTTTTTGTTTGTTTGTTTGCTTGCTTGTTTTTTTGAGACAGGGTTTCTCTGTATAGCCCTGGCTGTCCTGGAACTCACTCTGTAGACCAGGCTGGCCTCGAACTCAGAAATCCACCTGTCTCTGCCTCCCAAGTGCTGGGATTAAAGGCATGCGCCACCACTGCCCGGCTCAACAGACCTTTTAAGAAAACCATTTGGACCAGTGGCACACAATTTTAATCCCAGTACTCAGGAGGCAGAGGCAAGTGGATCTCTGTGAGTTCAAAACCAGCCTGGTCTACAAAGTGAGTTCCATGAGAGTCAGGGCTACACAAAGTCTTGGGATTTTCATGAACTTAGACATCTGACAGAACTCCACTGGACACTAATACACTCTGTTCCTCCTACTCTCCTGAGGAGTCAGACATGAGTCTGCAAGTGTTCAAACCCATGTGCGTTAACATACCAGAGACTCCCCTGACAGGGACTTGGCAAGGATGGAGGACACAGGCTGAAGCTTCCCTTTCAGCTGCATGCAACACAGCACTGCCCGGAAGGCACTCTCTCCCGTGGCCAGTCCTTCCCCGAGCACTGCCAAGGAAGAAGCACATGGTTAGCCCAGGGCACTCACACACAATGTTCTTGCTTGCAGTAGAAAGCCATCCTAAGTGCAGCTTTGTACACACTACAAGAGTAACTCCAAACAGAAAAGCAGCAGGCCTTTAAGTCATGCATGCAAGGACAAGAAGGAACATGGCAAATAATGGGTGAACCCTTCTACAACCTCCAGCATCAAAACCTGGGGGATGGCCTCTAAAGCTCTCCAGTGGGCAGCGGGGTAAAAACTTGTCAGTTTCCGTGATGAACAGGAGGACACATCAGTGCTCAACACATCCCACGCAGAGAAGACAAATGTTTCAGGTGACATGGCAGCTACTGATCATACGCACTACATACATGCCTCAGAATACCACAATCACACTTGGCTGAAATAACCGTCAATTAGACAGTAAGAAAACAAGTAGTTGATGCTTTTAAAAAGGCTCTAGTAGGGCACAGCAATGCACACCTAAATCCAGTTAAGCAAGAGGCTGAGGAAGGAAGCTAACTGAAGCCACCTGGTTCTAGCAGAGAAAATATAGAGACCACCTCTCATAAAAGTGCTTGCTATGTAATTCCAATGACCTTAGTAGGGCCTATTGGACCCCTTAGTAGAAGAGAACCAACTCCCCAGACGTTTCTCTATGACCTCCACATGTGCAGCTTTACACACACACACACACACACAAAATACACACACAATAATATTTTTAAATTAAGTTCTTTTCAAAAAATGTTTACTCTATTAAGCTAGATGAGGGCTTTTAAAACTGCAGATTTATTAGTTGACTGGATCCTGTACCATTAACATGTTTAGAGAAACTGCAAATCCCAAGTTGGATGTAGCTCGATCACTCAAGGGCTTGGCTAGCACACAGAAAGCTCAGGACCCAGCACTGTTCATAACAGTGGCACCGACTCGACTCCTGACACTAAGGAGACAGAGGCAGGAGCATCGGGAGCTCAGCGTTCTCTCCACCTCTGTAGCGAGTGTGAGGGAGGGAGGCTGGGAGATGCAGAGAGAGACGAAGAAGGAAGGAAAGGAGGGAGAAATCTCAACACTGGCTATTTCTACATAGTTAAAAATTAGACTGTAGGGGCTGGAGAGAATGCTCAGCGAGCTAGTTGCTCTTGCAAAAGTGTTCACTTCCCAGCACCCACAAGATGGTTAATAACCATCTGTACTCCAGCTCCAGAGAATCTAAAACCCTCTTCTAACTTCCTGATCATGAGGTATGTAATGGTGCACAGACATACATGAAGGGAAAACACTCATACCATAAACATAAGAAGTAAAATATATAAATTTTAAAAAAACAAAACAAGAAAAAAAACCCTTAAAAGTTAGTCTTTATCAGAGAGCCTCGCATGGTGGTGCAGCACACCTTTAATCCCAGCAGAGGTAAAGGGCACACTTCTGAGGCCAGCCTAGTCTACATAGTAAGAACACTTTAAAAAAACAAAAAAGAAAGATAAAAAGAAAAAGTCTTCATCAAATTAGTAAGATTAACTAAGATCCAATTACTAATGGTCACAGAATATACTACCTAGTCTATTTGCAAGACTTTGTTATAAACCACTTCCAAGTGGTATCCTTTCCTGAGTGTAGCCGCACTGTACCACACTGTACTGCACCATACTGTACCATGCCATACTGTGCCGCACCATACCATGCCAGGCTGTACTATGCCATCCTGTACCAAGGGGTACTGTACTACACCCTCCTATACTGTGCCATACTGTACTAACTGTGTCATACAGTACTATGTAGATGGAGGGTCTCATCGGCAGGACGGTTTAAGTTGAGCTGACTGTCCCCCTCACTGAACTGTTACATTTTTATCACACAATTTACACCACACTAATGAAATCCTACATAAAGGTTTACCACAGTCTTGTCATTTAAACAGTGCTCAATGACCGTTCATGCTTTATCCAATTGCTATTAATAATTAGATATTTACATAGCAGAGCCTTATAAACACAACAGCTAATGCCAACATTGTCCATGTTAGCAGTTTTATTTTTCATATTATTGGAGATGTAATATTACATCAAGAAAATACAATAGTTTATTTAGCTATTTCTTTGGTCCAAAAGATTTCTACTTTTATTCTTATAGTAATTCTGTAGCTAAGTGTACTGGCTAGTTTTGTGTGTCAACTTGACACAGGCTGGAGTTATCACAGAGAAAGGAGCTTCAGTTGGGGAAGTGCCTCCATGAGATCCAGCTGTAGGTCATTTTCTCAATTAGTGATCAAGTGGTGATGGCCCCTTGTGGGTGGTTCCACCTTTGGGCTGGAATTCTTGGGTTCTATAAGAGAGCAGGCTGAGCAAGCCAGGGGAAGCAAGCCAGTAAGAAACATCCCTCCATGGCCTCTGCATCAGCTCCTGCTTCCTGACCTGCTTGAGTTCCAGGCCTGACTTCCTTTTGTGATGAACTGCAACGTGGAAGTGTAAGCTCAATAAGCCCTTTCCTCCCCAACTTGCTTCTTGGTCATGATGTTTGTGCAGGAATAGAAACCCTGACTAAGACACTAAGTGTGGTGGCGTAGGCTTTTAATTTCAATGCTCTGAAGGCAGACAAAGGTAGAGCTCTGGGAGTTCAAGGCCAGCCTGGTCTACATAGCAAGCTCTAGCCAGCCAGAGCTACACAGTAAGATAGATAGATGATAGATAGATGGGAAAGGGGAAAGGGGAAAGGGGAAAGGGAGAAATAGATAAACTAGGGCTAGAGAGATGGGTCAGCAGTTAAGAGTACTGGCTACTCTTACAGAGATCCTGAGTTCAATTCCAAATGGTGGCTCACACCTGACTCTAACTCCTATTCCAGGGACCCAACACCCTCACACAGCCATACATGGAACACCCAATGTACAAAAGAACAACAACAACAAAAAAAAAAAGTTAAGAGCCCTGGAGGTGAAACCGTCACCAAGCCTAATGACATGAGTTTGATCCCAGAGACTGACATGATGGAAGGAAAAAACTAATTCCTACAAACTGTCCTCTGAGGCAGATGGTGATAGCATAAGCCTTTAATCCCAGCACTTGGAAGGCGGAGGCAGGAGGATCTCAGTGAGTTCAAGGCTAGCCTGGTCTTTAGAAGTAATTCCAGGACAGCCAGAGCTGTTACAAAGAAAAACTATTTCCACAAAAAATCAATCAATCAATCAATACAAAAACACCTGTGTCTCTGACCTCCATATGTATGCTATAATGACCACGTGCTATGCCACGGGTATAGCACACAAGTTCAAGACCAAGCAAACGTGCACACACACACACACACACACACAATTGTAAATGCAATTTAACTTTAAAAAAACAGAAAGCAAATAGTTAAGTGAACATTCGGTCTAGTGCTTGCTTGACATAAGGCCCTCCCTGGACAGTCCTGACTCCACACACACCTGCAGTCCTGGCCATAGAGGGGTGGCAGAAAGAACACAAGTTCAAGGTCATCCTCTGCTACATAGCAAGTCTAAGGCCATAAGTCAAAATAAAACATTAATAAAAAGATTTCAAAGCTGCAACACAGAGGTGCCTCTCAGGGAGTGAGAAAGCTCAGAACCATAGCGACAGGGAAAGCACAGGAGAGCAAGCAACTGAGTGGGGAAAGGAATTTGTTTCCAAGAGACTTCTGAACTCAACCCCAGAACCCACATGGGAGGACAGACCCACACCCTACCGCTGTCCTCTGCACCCCACATGCGATCATCCACATGGGAGGACAGACCCACACCTTACCGCTGTCCTCTGCACCCCACATGCGATCACCCACATGGGAAGGGCAGAACCACACCCTACTGCTGTCCTCTGAACCCCACATGCGATCATCCACATGAGAGGACAGAACCACACCCTACCACTGTCCTCTGAACCCCACATGCGATCATCCACATGGGAAAACAGAACAACAGCCTATCACTGTCCTCTGAACCCCACATGCGATCATCCACATGTGAAGACAGAACAACATCCTATCACTGTCCTCTGAACCCCACATGCGATCATCCACATGTGAAGACAGAACAACATCCTATCACTGTCCTCTGAACCCCACATGCGATCATCCACATGGGAAGACAGAACAACATCCTATCACTGTCCTCTGAACCCCACATGCAATCACCCACATGGGAAAACAGAACAACACCCTACCACTGTCCTCTGAACCCCACATGCAATCATCCACATGGGAAAACAGAACAACATCCTATCACTGTCCTCTGAACCCCACATGCAATCATCCACACACACAAAGTAAGCACATGTGAAAATAAATCGGTTTTTTTAAATGGTGAATCACAGAATAGTTTCTGAGGCTGAAGTGCTGCCGCCTACTGAATGCCTCTCGTGGAGTCAGAGACTCTTCCATTGCACTAGTGTTTGAATGTCTCAGAATTTATCAAAATCACGTCTCCTTCCTTCCATCATGCAGACAAGTAGCTGTACCAGCTTTTCTTCCAACTGTTTATTCTAAATGCATTTTAGTTTATGTCTGCTAGGATTCAAATGAGGACCGGAGAGCCGACAGTACCGAGCCCGGCTTTTGTACCCCGGAACCCCTGCGCACACCAGCACACCGCAACACCACAGCAAGGCCAACAGATCTACCGTGGTTCTCCTGAAAAAGCTTAAAAGAAATCTAGTGTAGCCTACTGTGTAATTAAACTTATCTATGCTATAACAGAATCTGCAAATAAAAAAGACATTAAAATATAATCTTCAGTCGGGCAGTGGTGGCGCACACCTGTAATTCCAGCACTCTGGGAGGCAGAGGCAGGTGGATTTCTGAGTTCAAGGCCAGCCTGGTCTACAGAGTGACAACCAGGGCTATACAGAGAAACCCTGTCTCGAAAAAACCAAATCCAAAAAACCAAATATATATATTTTATATATATAAAATCTTCAAGCCAGGCAGTGGTGGTGCATGCCTTTAATCCCAGCACTTGGGAGGCAGAGGCAGGCGGATTTCTGAGTTCCAGGTCAGTCAGGGCTACACAGAGAGACCCTGTCTTGAAAAACCAAACCAAAAGAAATAATAATAATCTTCAGCAATTATTTTAAAAAATCTTCTTTTGAGTTAAAATCCCATGCAGATAGATTCTCTTCCCACCAACCCCAGGCAAGGCACAGGAGCATGCCCCTACAGAATATGCGGGGTTGGGGGTGGGGGTGGGGGCCGCACCCCTCGCCTCAGCCAACAGACCAACCCAAGCTCCTACTCCCTTTCTGTCCTAACCCTGGGCTGCTTTTGACTACTTCTGGATACACTTGAACTGGGTGATACACTGAAAACTGGGTGATTCTAAAGAAATACTCATCTTCCTTTCAACAAGAACAGCCAGGTTAGACCCAACAGCTTTCAACTATTCCCAAGGACACATGATTCCCTTGCAAGCCTTACCTGCAAAAAGAAAAGTCATCTGAACCTTGAGGGACAATAAAAGCTGAAGTTTTTCTGCAACAGGATAATATTATTTTTCACAAAAGAAATAATCATTTCCTTAACTTCCAGTCTTTTATTAAGGAGCTTGGCCTAATAAAAGCACTGACCTAAAAATTCTTTAGAAAAATAAAAATACCAAAAAAGCTAAATTAATAAAATAATCTGTACCTAAACACAATCACTTCTAGAATCACTACTTCAAGGACAGGAATCAAAATAAAAAAAAAAAAAAAAAATCCTAAGGAAGGCAAGATGGCTCAGTTGGGAAAGCCTCTCGCTACACAACTGCCTGGGAACCGCAGTTTGACTTGGTACACACTAAGATGTAGGGAAAAAACAACTTCACAAGTTGTCGTCTGACTTCCTAGCACCCACATGGTGGCTCACAACCATCTCTAATGGGATCCGATGCCCTCTTCTGGGGTGTCTGAAGAGAGTGACACCATAGTACACGCCCACACGCATACATCCTGCACACAGAGCAATAAACTTTTTAGTTCTAAGCCCAGGATAGTGGCCCACATCTATAATTTGAGCACTCACGAAGCTGAGGCAGGAGAACTGTAATAATCTTGAGGCCAGTCTAAACTACACAGGAAGTACCAGTCATGCTACAAGACAAGACCTACTATGTCTCAAAAATATTAAACCAGGGCTGGAGAGATGGCTCAGCGGTTAAGAGCACCAACTGCTCTCCCAGAGGTCCTGAGTTCAATTCCTAGCACCCACATGGTGGCTCACAACCATCTCTAATGGGATCCGATGCCCTCTTCTGGGGTGTCTGAAGAGAGTGACAGAGTACTCACATACATAAAATAAATAAATCTTTTTTAAAAATACTAAACTATTCTAAACATGTATGTGTGTTTATTTTGTTTTGAGCTCTCTTCCAAGGGCTGCAAAGATGGTTTAGCAGGTAAACATACTCATCACCAAGCCTGACAACTATTTTATGCCCTGAAACCACATTGTGAAAGGGGAAAATCAATTCCTAACTGTTATCCTCAGACCTCTACCTCCACACGATGCCATAGCAATCAGATATCTACAGTTCTAGGCCAGCCAGAGCTACATATTAAAACCCTGTCTCAAAATAAATCAAATAAATAATCATAAAGTCTCTTCTGAAATATCAGCCATTTAAGTTTTTGACAATAAATTCATTTGCCACACAACAGTTGATAGAGGTTTGTGAAAAGGACAGTGTAGAGAAACAGATGTGGGCACTGGCGAGACAGCTCAGCAGTTGGAGGACTTGCTGTTCTCACAGGAAGTTCCCAGGACTCTTCCCAGGACCCCATGGCAGCTCTCAACCATGTATAATTTCAGTTTCAGGGGATCCAATACCTTTTTCTGATCTCAGTGGGATACTGCACACACATGGTGTTCATAAACTTACACAGGTACACACACACACATGTAAATTAATCTTAAAAAAAAAAACATGAATTTGGTTGGTATTCCACTGCCTTTAATCCCATCATTTGGAAGGCAGAGGCAGGCAGGTCTCTGTGTTTAAGGCCCAGCTTTGTCAGTAGAATAAGTACCTGCCTAGCTACAAAGTGAGACTTAAGGCTACAAAGTGAGACCCTATCACTTATAAATGAATGAATGAATGACAACTGAAGGATTTCACAGAGAGACTGATCATCAGCTAAGATCACTGTTTGCTCTTCCAAAGGACCAGGGATCAGTTTCCATCACCGCATGGTGGCTCACAACCATTCCAAGGAATCTGATCCTTTTTCTGACTTCTGTGAGACTAGGCATGCACATGGTACATATTCATACATGCTTGAATAAAGCTTTTACTTTTGGCACTGTTAAAACATTATGTGCAAAAAACAGCCTGCGTGAGCTGGGCTGTGGTGGCGCACATCTTTAATCCCAGCACCAGGGCAGGGGCAGAGGCAGGCAATCTCCATGAGTTCCAGAATTGCCAGGGCTACGCAGAGAATTCTTGTCTGGAAAAAACAAAAACAAACAAGCAAGCAAGCCTGTGAGTGCACAGGGCAGGAAAAGACTCCATTGCTGAGAGTGCCTTCTTCAACTTCCTCTGCATTAAAGACCCTAAATGCCCAGAAACACACCTGCCATCTGGCCACAACAGCAGAGTTGCGACAGTGTTGAGTAACCAACCAAAGCTGCATTTCTAGGGGGGCTTTTTCTCTTGTGCAACTCCCTTCTCTCCTTCTGTTTCAGAAGTCAGTATCTTGAGATCTCTGTGGCAAGCCTTTTACTGTTCTTAGTAGCTGGCTCATGGAAGAAGACTGCGGACACCCTGCCTCTAAAGGTTCTTTGGAAAGTCAGTTGTGCTGGATGGTGTTTTGTTGGGACAAACACGTGAAGGAATGTTTTCCAAAGTGGACACAAGTGAAAGACTAAGGCAGACTCGTGAAGAACTTCTAAGCTGAAGCAGACACAAGAGAGGCTATTCTGCTAAAGCAAGCACGTGAAAGCACAGGTGATGAAGGATTCTTTGCTAATAACACACATGTATTGGTCTGCCTTACATTGCGTAGGTGAGCTGCATTTGTTGGGACTCCATAGAGAGAAACACACCAAAAAACATCTGGTGATGTGCTGCAGTTTCTTGCAAATTCTGAGGGCTGATTGGACGCACATGCTAAATGAAGCAAAGCACATGGAAGACACGTGATGTTAGAAGGATATAGATAGGACTCCACAGAGTGACAGAGACAGAGCTTGGCTTGCTGGCACAGCTAGCTGTGCAATGTTTGTGGGTTTCGAGTCTTTGCTGATCATCAGTTCCCTGAGAGAGAGACAGGAGAAAACTTCTCCTAATGTTCCTGTTGGTCCCTTCTGCTGACTAGAGCTGAGGGCTGAGGCCTGGCTGTCTCGGCTAGGTCATGTCACCCTGTTGCTAACCCGACTCTACCAAACCAGATGGCTAGTGTATCTGTGAAATGTTAGTGAGTGGATCAAGATACCACTGCTGACCTCTGAACTGAACTGCTTATTTCCAGACAACACAGATGGGATTTGCTCCAAAGAACCTTTCTAAATAGGTCCACATCCCCCCTCCCCATATCCTTTCTTCCCCCTACCTCTGGTGAGTGGTGGGCTACAAGGAAGGTTAAAGCTGTTAAGAACAATCACTAAAAATAAGGTTTGAAATAACTAAAGTTACGCTCTTCTGTGTCTGCCCTGTGAGAGGAAGCTTTGTTCCAAGTGCTAACAGGCACTTTCTTTCTCTTGTCACTGTGGCACAGGACTTACTGAGATTTCACAAGGCAAGGTATATTCTACCTTAAATCTCCGCCTACGAACAAATACTATTTCAGGTCTGAGGCTGTAGCCTATGGTCAAGAACTAACCCAACATGCACAAGGCCCTGGTTATAACCCCCAGTCACACACACTTGTACATGCATGAGTAATATGAGGTTAGCATTAATACGCACCCAGTCAGCACTGACATACCATTTCTTTTACAGTATCACTCATAACTAACACAAGTGGCTCAGACCTGTAACTGCATCTACATTGCAGGCTAGAGTTCAAGGCCTTCCTTGCCAAGATAGCAAGTTCAATGCCAGCCTGAGCAACTTGGCAAGAACTTGTCTCCAAAAATAAAACTGAAGACTTATGTACAACTACAGTTGTTTAATTAGTAAATGCTCTGAGAAGAGTCACTACAAATGAGAATCCTACACCCTGTTTCACAGTTTATTGCCTCCACATCAATTCACAATAAGCAACAACAAAAGACCCGTAATTTCAAGCACTAAGCTTTCAAATACCTTCTCATTCTATAATCTAAATACAAGTCCTGCACATCAGGCTGGCGAGGCGGCAGAGTGGGGAAAGGAGCTGTCTCCAAGCCTGACAGCCTGAGCTGACCCTCAGGGTGGAAGGTAAGAACCATACTCCACAGTTATTCTCTGCCCTCCACACACACACTATACATGTGCATGCATGCACAAAACTAATACAGATAAATGGAACAGAACTTCTAAAATGAGCTTTAGGTACAAATGTTAATAAACATTTGGGGGAAATCAAACTGAAAGCCAGAATCCATAAAGCCTTCAATTCCTATCAAGAGATCAAAGCTGAACCACTGGTAGCCCCAGCTTGGCCAGATCTCAAGGGCACTGAGTGAGTGAAAACAACCACTTCAGATCAAACATGCTACAGCTCTGCTTGGACAACATCCGCAAGGTGACACAGGACAGATGAGAGAGGCTTGTGGTTGGCAGGGGTCAGGAATGGGAGCGAGCGCTGACTGTAGGACAGACAGCACAAGTGGGGTCTTATGGTAACAATACTATGCTGGGCTTGCCGGTGGCTACATGAATCAACACAGGACAAATGGCACATGCTATACACACTCCACTAATTTATTGGTTTTGATACAGTACTAGAGTAACAGAAGTCAAAACCATCATGGAAAAGTATTCAAAGCAACCTCTCCTTACAACTTACCAACTTATAATTGTTTCAAACGAGAAAAACTTAAATTCTTAACTCCTACTGGAGGAAAAAAAAAAGCTTTGTATCCAGGAAATGTATTTTTCAAAAGGCAGCTGGAGAAGTAGCTCCGTGGGTAAGAGCACTTGATGGGAAAGCAAAAGGACCTGAGTTGGAATCCTCGGAGCCCACATAAAAGCCAGGCAAGGCCACACATGCCAGTAATGCTGCTGCTGAGGAAGAAGAAAGGGAAATCCCAGCGCCTCAGCAGCAGGCCGGACTGGCCAAGCAGCAAGGTCCACTCCGGGGAGCCGGCTCCGTGCTTCAGGACACTTGCCCTTCACTTGCTGCCCCTGCAGAGGACTCACATTTGGCTCCCAACACCCTGCCAGGCAAGCAGATAACTGCCTGCCTGTAACTACAGACCCAGGGGATCCGGCATCTCAAGCCTCCATGACATGCGTGACATCAGCATTCAAGCAACATACCCACATACAGGCACATAAGCACCGTGGTGGTCTGAAAAAGAATGGCAGCATAGGCTCATAGATTTGAGTGCTTAGTTACCAGGGATGTCACTATTTGAAAGATTACAAAGTACTGGAGGAAACATGCCACTCAGGGTGGGCTTCAAGGTTTCAAATACCCATGTTTTGCGCAGACTCTCTCTCTATCCTTCTCTCTCTTTCTCCCCTTCTCTCTTGCTCTCCTTCTCTCTCTCCCTCTCTCTGAGCCAGCATACCAGGGCACAGCTCTCGGTTACTTCTCCAGTACTATTTCTGACTGTGTGCCACCACATCTCACCATGATGATAATGAACTCTAACCTCTGAAACTATAAGCAAGCCCTCAATTAAATGCTTTCTTTTCTAAGAGGAGCATTACTCAGGATGTCTCTTCACAGCAACAGAACACTGACCAAGACACGCATAACTGAAGATAACAAAATAAATACAGAGAGAGAGAGAGAGAGAGAGAGAAAGAGAGAGAGAGAACTTCCAGCTTTTTATTTCTAGAATAAAAGAACTGCTTTTCTTTCTCCGTGTTCTTTTCCTGGTTGTTCAGCATGTAAAGCCCTAAAGTGGAGACACGCAACAGATGTGGATTCAGACAGCAGTACGGCTTCCCACCACAAAGTCGCACATCAAAGCCACAGTCCTGCTCACAACTGCCTCTGTGCTTAAACAAGCTGACTCATCACACACAGCCGTTTCCACAGCTATAAAACTGAGAAGACAATAGGATTAAATAAAACAATGGATTTGAGAGGGCCTGACCCGAGATATTGTGATTAAACGCTATTATCCTATCAACTAAATATATTTCCAACAAAGCCTTTTAATTACCATAAAAACTACAGATTCTCCTTGTCTTACAATGTTGTCCCAGCCTGAGAAACTCTCAGCAAACTGCAGATAATGTAAACCAAAGTACATTTAACTTTTCTCCACTCTGATAAATTGCCCGTGCTTCTGTGTGCCCTGATTAACCCACTGAGTCAACAGAACGGAAAAGGGCACTGGCAGGGGGTGGGAGGGAACGACGACTAGTCAGTCAGAAGGAAAGGACCAGCCTCGTGGGAGAAGACAGAGTAATGGGGTTAATACCATCAGAATGAACAAGGTACACATGTGAAGATGCCATGATGAAAGCCATTACTGTATGTATTAATATATGCTAATAAAACACAAACACGTATTCTGAAGTACACTTAAAGGCTGGAGAGATGGCTCAGGGGTCACAAGCACATACTGCTTGTCCGAGGCACCTTGAGTTCGGTTGCCAGCCCAGGTCAGGCAGCTCACTACCTCCTGCAGCTCCAGTTCCAGGGGGCTTGACACCCCATTCCAGGTTCAGCAGACACCTGCGCTCAACTCACAGACCCACACATTGACACATAACATATACACATATTAAAAATAAAATTAAAAAAGTAAAATTAGTATTTTTAACTGCCTTTAAGGGCTGAAAATATAGCTCCGCTTAAAAATGCCTGCCTAACACACAGCCCTGGGAAGATGGTCCTAAGGAGCTAGCAAGGTGCCTCAGTGGATAAAAGTACTTGATGCCCAACCTGGTGATCTGAGCTCCATCCTTAAAACTCACATGGTGGGGACTGGAGAGATGGCTCAGTGGTTGAGTGCACTGACTGCTCTTCCAGAGGTACTGAGTTTAATTCCCAGCAACCACATGGTGGCTCACAACCATCTGTAATGGGATTTGATGCCCTCTTCTGAAGACAGCTACAGTGTACTCATCATATACATATAAAATAAATAAATAGAATCTTTAAAAAAAAAAAACCTCACATGGTGGAAGAACAAGTCCTACTAAGTTGTCCTCTGACAGGCCCTCCCACACACAGTAGCACCCACATACCCACATGTGCATGTGTATACACACACACACACACACACACAGAGGAAAAAACACATTTAACAGAATTCTAAGTTTCCTGTATAATGAAAATTTCAAAAGCATTAGAGTCATTTCATTACTCGGTCCTACCCTGTTTTACACTCAAATAACAAAAACTGATTTAACCACATCACTTAACCAGTGGTCAACCAACAGCACCCTGAGTCTGTTTCTAAAAGCCATGAGCTCAAGCCCATGTACTTTATTTTCTGAGACACAGTACATAAAATACCCATCTTTATGTACTGTCATATAAACTGACAGCTATATTCTAAAGCTGAATTCCACCTTCAAGACTTTATAACTCTTTGTTGAATTTCAATTTAAAAAGTCAGCTGTAAAAATATATTAAGAGCAGCCAAGTAAATCAGATTATGGACTGGGTCTCAGATAGTATTTTTAAAATTCACTGTCTGTTTTGTTACATTAGCAAAATGTTGTGTTTATTCAGCAAAGGCCTCTGTGTTTTAGAGATACATACGGAAACATTTGGAGGTCGTTGTGACCTTGTCTAGTTACTTTAAAACATTTCAAAGCACGGGGCCAGGAAGACCACTGAACAGGTAAGGGCACTTGCAGCTGAGCCTGATGACTTGAGCTCACTCAGTCCCACATCCCACATAATCGAATGAGAGAAATATAAGAATTATTTCAGAAAAAAACACTGTGCACTTCCTCCAGATGCCAGTTACTAATGGACTGTGAACCCACACCACAGATAACCATTCTAGAGCTCCCGTGGGATCAAAATAGACTTCTAAAGGAACATATGGATGGAGAGGGGAAACCCATGGCATCTGTGAAGGCCCTGACACCATGTATGCCAAATTAGCATCTTCTGAGGGTCATCAAATTACTCTGAAAAGAGAACACATGCTAGTATCAGCAAGAATAACGCTATGAACCAGGACAGTTCACTGAGAATGAAACCAATTTTAGAGAGATTCTTCTGCATGGGCTATGGAAAGTATTTACCTACGAAGTGCACTACACTAACAACTGCCCAGAGCTTAACTAATTCCCAATTGCTCTTGAAATTGCATTAGAACTGCTGATGGATGCAAACTTCCTTGATATTAAATAAAATAAATTATAATGTGCTTTTAATTTTATATATATATGTATACATATATGTAAGAATTATTTAAGAAGGGCCAGGCATAGTGGCACACACCTAATCCCAGCACTCAGATCTCCCTGAGTTCCAGGCCAGCCTGATCTACATAGGGAGTTCCAGGCCAGCCAGAGACTAACTCAAAAAGATAGATAGATGGATGGATGGATAGATGGATGGATGGATGGATGGATGGATGGATGGATGGATGGATGGATAGATAGATAGATAGATAGATAGATAGATAGATAGATAGAATTGCTTTTTGATTTAGTGATATTCTGTGATGTTTCAAGAAAATAGGAATTAAATTTGAAGGTCACTGTCACCTACTTCTTGCCAATGGTATTCAATACAACATAATGTATCAAAACCAATGTAGTTTGGCTAATGAGCGATTTATTTTTAACATGACACACATATACATACACAAGTTACAAAAAGGCAAACTGACCCCACAATAGAAGAATGAGCATCACACTATATAAAATATACACAAGAGGGCCTGGGTCTAGGGACCCTCATGAGAGAGCTGTCCAGGCCTGTCCGTGGAGCATCTCAGTGTAACTATTCAGTTGTAAGGGGTTAACAGGAACCCAGCATGAGCTGCCTCCTGCTTGTTACATTACACAAAAATAACATTACTGAGAACTGAAAAAAATTATATGTAAAATTAGAATTCTATAGCTACATGAGTAATGTTAGGCAACAGTGTCTAATGTCTATTTGAAATGACCAACACCGTAAAGATGCTTTTGTACAAATCTTATAATGGGGGGTAGGAAGACAATATAATGGGGGGTAGGTATTTTCTAGGTATGTGATTAAAAGTGGGTAAAGCGTTTGCCCACAAGCATGAGAAGCTGGGTTCAGATCCCCAGCGTACATGCAGAAGCAGGGCACAGCAGTCCAAGTCTGTACCCCAGTGCTGGGGGGATGGAGGAAGCACTGACAGGACAATCTCAGGAACCTGTTGGCCATCAGTCTCACCAAGCAAGGAGCTCCAGGTCCAGTGAGATACCATGTCCCCAAAAATAAGAAAAAGTAGAGAAAAGTAGAGGCCGCCCAACATCAACCTCTGACTCCCATGCATGACACTCACACACACTCGCACATACAAAAAGGACTGCTTCCACCAGGCAGTGGTGGTGCACACCTTTAATTCTAGCATGTGGGATGCAGAGGCAGGCGGCTCTCTGAGTTAGAAGCCAGCCTGCTCCACAGAGCAAGTTCCAGAGCAGCCAGGGCTGTTACACAGAAAAAAACTGTCTATTAAAAAAAAAAAAAAATTAGGCCACTTCCAAGTTCTTTGGTGTCACCTAAAAGAAGTAGGGAACACGGAGACTATAATGAATAAAGCCCTTCCTTGTTGAGAGCCAACTACCTCTGACTTGAACACACTGCACCAGAGTGAATACCAGTGTGGATACAATTTCCCCCTTCATTTGTATTATTTCCTTGGGAGAGAATCCTAGAAATGAGATTAGAGGGTCAGGGGTCAGAAGGAATGTCCAAGCTACACTCAACTGTCCTGACACCACTGAATATGCTCAACACGTGTCACAGCGACGACCTCTTTGCAATGGCTACATTTTTATCCTGGTAATTCATCTGGGTTTTGTTTTGTCTGTTTTTGAACAAGGTTTCCCTATGTAGCTGTCCTAGAACTCATTTTGTAGATCACCTGCTTGGTCTACAGAATAGTGAACTCAGAGATCTGCCTGCCTCTGCCTCCTGAGTGCGGGGGTTAAAGGTGTGTGCTACTAAGCCTGGCTATTGAATTCTTCTGTTTTAAAATGTGTATAATTTTAAAATGCTAAATAGCTGAGCAAGCCTGCTCTACATAGTGAGTCCCAAGAGAGCCAGAGTTATGTAGAAAGAGGTGCTGTCTTTATATTAAAATAAGAAAAAAAAAACGAAATAAAACAGAAAATTGAAAATTTCCCCTCACCAACATCTATTCTTCCATGACTTTTCACAAATCATATAATCTCCTGGGACATCTTTATGCCACATTCCCCAAATGAGATGACTGTATCAACATCTCAAGAACTCGGGAAAGTGAAAATTAAAGAGATGGGACCAATTCTTATACATGAGATAGGCAAAATTCAAAACTGCAGGCTTTTGGCACCAGGAGTGTGGGGGACATTCGCACATATTGCAGAGGGCAAGACCATGTCACACTATATGCTGACGACATCTATAAAACCACTGCCAGTACACAATTAGCCCAGAAACCGTCATGCAAGACCAGGTATGAAACAGCAGCAACAATAAGCAAGAATGTGTTTATTATCAGGTGGTTTGTAGTGACAGAGGACAAGTCAAAATTTGGGAAGTGATGGACTAAGTCAGAGGATACACGGGAACGCATGTCATGACTTGCAGGCACTGCGTTAACACTAACTTGGAAAGACAGCCATTCTACAGTGTGGTAAGCAACATTGGGATAAGCACTTGGTCTTGTTCAAGGTCTTGTTTTGTTTGTTTTTGTTTCTTAATGTATTTTTTGGGGTTTTTTTTTTTTTTTTTTTTTTTTTTGGATTTGTTTTTTTCGAGACAGGGTTTCTCTGTATAGCCCTGGCTGTCCTGGAACTCACTCTGTAGACCTGGCTGGCCTCGAATTCAGAAATCCGCCTGCCTCTGCCTCCCAAAGTGTTGGGATTACAGGCGTGAGCCACCACCGCCCGGCTTCTTAATGTTTTTAAATGATATCTTATGTGTGTTGAGTGCTTTGCCTATGTGTATATATATGAACCATGCTTGTGCCTGGTGCCCACAGATGTCTGAAGAGGGCATGGGATCCCCTAGGACTGGAGTTACAGAAGTTTGTGAGCCACCACCGTGGGTTCTGGGAATCGAACCTGGATCCTCTGCAAGAACAAGTGTTCCCGTACGTGCGAAGCCATCTCTCCAGCCCCACTCTAAAACTATTTGCTAATGGGGAAAACCCCAATTTGTGTATCATAAGCACCTGTGCTTCTCAGCTCACTAAAAAAGGCAGGCTTTCTAAACATGCCCTTTCTGCAGAGGGGACAGAGACGTCAGACTTCTCTATATGGCACTGTATCTGCTTAGTGTTTTTTTAGAAGCGTCCAAGGATGACAGGAATATCTCTAATTCTAATTTGAGTCCCAAACCACTAATTCTATTGCAAGGTTCACAGAGAGGCCACTGACCATTAATAACTAATGTATAACATATGCCCTACATACCACATACCACATACCACGTACCACAGACATATGCAGCAGGGCTTGGAAGGTATAAAATAAATATCTGATTCTTTGTAAAAGTTTTGACACAAAGAAATTAGGAGGCAAAAACACATACACATACAACACACACACACAAAACACACACACCAACATCAAATACCTCAGCCTGACCCCCCAGTCCTGGATAAATGAAACATGACTTCTATTATCCAAGCCACTGAGCTGTGTGAAGAGCCCAGCAGGAGAGCGTGGGAAGGCACGCTGAACGCGTCACCCTCAGGACCTGGACGCTCAGGAAACACATTTCCACACAATGAGCGCTCAGAGAATGTGGATCTTACTGGTCTCAACTTCCAGCCACAAGAAAACAGGAAAGAGAACTCCAAAACATTCCAGACACACTACTGAGGGCCATACTCTGACTCGGTTAAAAGAAAGGACAGATATTTTCAAGGTATTATTACGTTTAGCACCTTTACCAACTGTGTGATGATGCACTTCTTAAACACGGCTGTTTGCCAAACCTTAAAGAACTCACTCTAAATGCTCCCTGAGGGAGCGAGAGGGCCTGTGGGGCAGGAATGTCAACAGTCATGCCGACATGCTCGCCTGGAATATGCCTGTCACAGCGGGAATGACATCAACCCAATCCTTCACTAGACACTTCAGTAAGATAAGATTTTTAACATTTTAATTGCTTTTGAAATCGGCAGATGAAAATTTATTTTAAAAAACCAAAATTTAAATTTTGTTCACTTTAATAATTTTTAAAAATCTTCAACTCAGGAAAGGGTCCCATTTTTTAAACATACCATGCCTACAATCTTCATCAGCTTGCCCGTAGTTTTTCTACAAAAAGAAAAGAAAAGACACACGGTAAACGGACAAGCTTGAAGGCTGCTTTTAAGACCCAGCAGTGCAGAGGAGCTGAGCTGTCTCAGGAGAAGCGCGGATGCCATCTGTCTGGCACTCACACGGATGGCTCATGCCCATGCTCTCTGAGTGTCACCTCCTCCACCTCAGTGTGCTTTCCCTGCACCCACTCCCACAGCAATCTCACCTCCTCCAGCTTCCGAGCTAACCACAGTCTCCTCCCGCGCCTCCTCTTCCCGGCTGACTGAGAATTCCCACTGTCACGGCTGTGTCCACTTCCTTCCCAATAGCCTCTCCTCACACCTACTCCTTTCTAAACCAACCACCATCCACCTCCAAGCTTCTTCTACTCTACCACACCTTTTCATGGTTCCTTTCCACGGATCCATTCTGAAACAAACATGCTATTATTTTTTTCCCAACTTAAAAAATGTTCTGACTGAGCCAGGTGTGGTGGCGCATGCCTTTAGTCCTAGCACACAAGTAGAGGCAGGCAGATCTCTGAGTTCGAGGCCAGCTTGGTCTACAGAGCAAATCCCAAAACAGCCAGGGACACACAGAGAAATCCTAAACCCTGTCTTGCAAGGGGAAGGGGGAACTTAACAGGGATGGCTCAATGGCTAAGAGCACTGGCTACTCTTCCAGAGGACCTAGGTTCAATTCCCAGCACCCACAAGGCAGCTCACAACCGTCTGTAACTCTAGTCCAGGTGATCTGATGCCCAACACAAATACAAATGCAGGCAAAACATCAATGCACACAAAGTAAACATAACTTCAAAAATTAAAATTAAAAAAGCTGAACTTGAGACTTCTGCTTTTTTTACTGGCTCTGGTTTTTAACTCTGGTGCTTGGGGCAGATCTTCTCAGAGTCGGCTCTGCAAGCTTGTAACCCTTCATTCCAGAGGCAGAAGCAGGAGGACTACCAACTGGAGACCAGCCTGCTCTGCACAGGGACCAGCTAGGGCTACACAGTGAGACTGACTGAAGAAAGAAAAACAGAAAAAAGAGTTTCCGCCTGGACTCTCTCGGGTTCACTTTAAGTCTGACTGTCTAAGGAGGCTACTCCCATCATGGCCGCCAGTGACCTACAGGGCCTCCAGTTTGAGCCACACCTGCCCATCCCGAGAGGCAGCCCGTGGCCAGAGTGAGTGGCTGCGTCTGCACACAGGGCAGCCTAGGGCTCCCTCGCCTTCCTCGCCCCCAGCCTCGCTGCTCGCTGCTCCTTCTCCCCAGCTGGTCCCACGTCACAGTGGGTCTGCAGCCTGCTTCTCCCTGTGACCTGACCCAAACCCTGGATGCTAACTAACAACCTAATCTCTCTCCAGAACCCCTGGCTTTCCATCGCTCCTCGTCACCAGCCCGACACTCAATGACACGTCATATCTGAAGGGTCAAAGCTCACAAACATGCTCCCTGCAAATGACTTCCTCAGCCCAGCTCCAGGAAACCCCATTCTTCTAAGCACTCAGCCAAAAGAAAATTCAGGGTAAGTGACTTCACATGACAGGGTCCCCATTCCCTGCACCTAGTGTCAGGAAATCGGTTCTGAGACAGAACAGGCTGCACTGCCGATTATAAACTGAACATTGAGTCATTTCGACCCTGGGTCATCCCAACAGTCCCCACAGTCCCCTTGCACACATTCATTTCCCTTTCCAGTCTGTTTTTGAAACAGGGTCTCTCTACACAGCCTTAGTTGTCCTGGAATTCCCTGTGTATGGGAGCTGCTTTGGAACTCACAGAGATCCTCCTGCCTCTGCCTCCCGAGTGGAGTGCTGAGATTAACAGCGTGTACTACTATGCCCATCACTATCCCCCTCCCTGCCCCCACGTTTTTTGAGACAGGGTTTCTCTGTGTAGCCCCAGCTGTCTGGAAACCTCTCTGTAGACCAGGCTGGCCTCAAACTTAGAGAGTTCTGCCTCTGCCTCCCAACTGCTGGGATCAAAGGTGTGCGCCACCACCGCCTGGCTTTTTTTTTTTTTTTTTTTTCTTGGTTTCTTTGGATTTTGGTTTTTTTGAGACAGGGTTTCTCTGTATAGCCCTGGCTGTCCTGGAACTCACTCTGTAGACCAGGCTGGCCTCGAACTCAGAAATCTGCCTGCCTCTGCCTCCCAAGTGCTGGGATTACAGGCGTGTGTCACCACCGCCCGGCTTTTTTTTTTTTTTAAATAGACTATTTTGAAAACTAGTCTAAGGGTTCCTGGTGAATCAAATCCCACCCCTGCTCTGCCCCAGCTGTAGCAGCCCCCAATCATTCCTGTGAATGACTTGGGAGGCCCGACAGACTCCACTGCCCTACCCTTTCCCTCTCCCCTCACTCACTCTCCCCAGTCACAGTGGCCTAGCTACTGTTCAGATTTGACTGTGATGCCTCTGTCTGAGGGTCCCTGCCCTGTCTGTCCGTTTCCTTTCCTCCAGATCTCCACACTTGCCCTCATCCTCCCTTCCTATCACCTCCTCACTGGCGGGCCGGAGCCACCTGGGTAAAGGCCATCTCCAGCATGGCCGCTCCGGGTTCCTGCGCCCTCTCCTTTCAGCATGCTGTCAACCTAGTGTGCAGCCACTGCAACAGCCACTGCTTCCGTCTCTTCCCCTGCTAGACTGTGACAGGAAGAAGGCTTTTCTCTCTTACCAGTATACACGTGAAGGTCCTAGAACAGCGTCTATCAGACAGACGTTCTTGATAAACAGGTATTGAATGGTGAGTACCATAACACAGTTTGTAAGGTTTTAAAATAGTTGTTTGCCATTAAGAATGTTCACCAGGTATTTCCCTTGTATCTGTCCAAGCCTAAGCTAGCTCATTTGTACAGAAGGTGTCCAGCATATGGTCCTTGTAATTACTGGTCCACCAACAGCATCCCTGGTTACCAACAGCATTCACTCACCAATTGCAAGAATGAAGCAATTCTGTAAAGAAGACTCTCGATTTTGATGCGCTCAATCTCCACTGGGCACGGCCCTGAGAAGTCGGCCCTGGAGTACTGGCCGAGAGAGAGCAGGGCGTCTGTGCAGTGCTGGAGGGCCATGTCATAGTCCTGCCTCTGCAGTGACGCACACGCTTGTTCACATGACCTTTCAGCTCTTCTGTCTTCCATGACTCAGGGACAAAAATCCTAAACATGAGAAAAGAATGGGTGTGACTTAAAGACTCAGCAAAGGGCTGGAGAGATGGCTCAGCAACTAAAAGCACTTGCTGCTCTTGGAGAGAAACCAGATTCGGAACCCAGGTTCAGCTCCTGGGCAGCTCACAGCTGACTCTAATCCCAGTTCCAGAGGATGATGGCCTCCTTAGGTACCTCATGCATGCAGTGAACACACACTCAGAGGGACACACATAGGCAAAAGAGGTTTGCAAATTATGAAAGATCTTAAGAATATTTGTTTTTTAAAAAATGAGACAGAGATACATAGAAAGGCTTATAAACTCTCTCCCCATGTCCACCCCAGCAACTGAACGCCCTTGGGGGGGCCTGCTTCAACAAGCCATCTGGCCACTGCAGCCAGCTGTGGACAGTGTGAAATCTAACACGTATATTTTAAGAAGCCTTTATTTACTAAAATCCATGTTAAACTCCCCACCATAAGCCACCAGGATCGAACTCTTCATAAGTGAAACATAAATGAATGCTACAAAGTACAGATTAAAACAAGATTCCACTTTTCTGACCAAAGGAGCAGAAGAAACATTTCCTATCTAAATCTTTAGTCTTACACTTCTGTCAAGTGTGTAAATCAAAATCCATATTATGTAGGATTTTTTTTCTCACACCCTTAAAAAAACTAGCCAAAGTCCGAGCTGGGCATTACTTCAACACCGCCCACATTCCCAGAAGGTCAGGCCATGGGCGAGCAGCCTTAAACAGAGATAGCACATTAGGTCACTGCTTTCCAGGATCTCAGAGGTCAGCAGAGGTGCCAAAGCACAGGCTACCGAAGACCAGAAAAACTCATTCCATCTGAGGCGTGAGCTGGCTCCAGAGGTAAACAAGAGTTCACCATACAGACCACAGCAGGAACAAACTCCAGCTTTGCAGAGACAAGAGTTCAGCTGAACTAAAGGGCTCAGTGGGTACGGGCACTGCACCCAACCTGCCCGCCTGTCCACCCCTGACAAGCCCAGGGTAGAAGAACCAACTCCTGCAAGCTCTCCTCTGACCTCCACACATGCACCCACACATCCACAAGGACATTTTTTTTTAATGTTTAAAAAAGGAAGTGTTCAGCTGAACTCAGCAAGAGGAGATAAACCACACGTAAAACTCAAGATACCAAAAAGCAGTAGGGTAGGGTAGGAAGAACTAGAGTCAAATACCATGAGAAAGGGAGATTCTTCCCACCAATACATGAAGCACATGAAGGACGGTGGTAAACAAAGTCGGAACCTATCAGCGTCTCAGTGGTAGAGCCCTGGCTAGCATGTACAGGGTTGAGTTTGATTCCCAGGGCTATGAAAAGGGAGGGAAAAAAGAAGTAATCTATCAATGTCAGTCCTCTGAAGGACAGTCAGCACTGACCACTAAGGGTGCACTAGAGCCTAGAGCCAGCGAGACAACTCAGTGGGAGCCGTGCTTGCTGCCACACTGACAGCTAGAGCTGATGGCAGGGTACCACAAGGTAGGAGCGAGCCAACTCGTCTGACCTCACACGTGCTCACACCTCCACCCACACAAAGGCAAAGTCTTTTTCAAAACATGTTTTTGAAATTAACTAAAACCCAAGCAGTTGGGCACAGCTGTGAGGGATTTTTCTGGGATGGACTATTTGAGGTGGAAGACCCACACTCAATCTGGATCGTGTGAAGTCAGAAGACACACCTTATTCTGGTTCACACAGGGAAGAGGGAAGAAGCTTTGCCTCTTGCCCTGCTTGACTTCAGGAGGGTTCATCTGTCCTGCTGCCGGTGGGGTTAGAACCTACTTCTTCAGGCAGACATAGACGGGCAGCTCTCCAAGACTGGGACTCCAGTCCCAGGTAGAGCCAGCTGAGACAGCCAGTCTCGTGGGTTAAACACCTACTGGATTCCTCATCTTTGCACGGGAGACAGTCATTGTTGGACTGCATGGGCCAGAGCCTGTAAGTCACTCTGTAAATCCATACATATTAGTTCACTCTAGCAGAGAGAACCCAGTAAAAGAGTTCAAGACAGTAAGAGGCTCGCAGGATGGCTCAGTAAAGGTGCTTCCTGAGAGAGCCAGCAGCTCGTCTGACCCACATATCCCACAGTGGAAGGAGCGCCATCATACACACACACACACACACACAGAAATCCAAGCCTGCTTCTCCCCAGGCCTTCACTGGGAACAGAAGACTGGCAGAGACGACTCTGCTTCAAGGCCAACTGCTGCCAACCTCCTCCCCACCTCGTCAGGGCTGCAGCCTGCTTCACTTGGTCAGTTCTTTTAGCCCTTCTGCTCTGACGACCTCTGTGCTCCCATGGCCTTATGGAGTTCATCTGTCCCGCCACCTCCTCAGCCTACAGCAGCCGTCTCCAACCTGTAGGTCGAGCCCCTACGGGGTTAAACAACCCTTTCACAGGGACTGCCTGAGACCATCAGGAGACACAGATTATGATTCAGGAGCAAAATTATAGTTACGAAGTAGCAACAAAAGTAGTGTTATGGTTGGGGTCACCACAGCATGAGGAACTGTATTAGCAGGTCACAGCATTAGGCAGGCTAAGTAGCACTGGCGTACAGAAATGCTCTTGGCTGGCATCCCCAGCTCCAACCTTGAGAGCCTGGCTCTGCCCTCAATAAGCTGTTCTGCTGCCATAAACTGCAGTGCAGGTCGAGAGGCATCAGAAATGAGCAGAGCCCTTCAGCTTCCCATCCTGCTGATACTGCAGAAGACACAGACGCCCTGCAGGAACTGGATGAGAGGGGCCGAAGGGGACACAGCATCAGTATATGTCAGCAGTTAGCAAATGCGAGCAGTATATGAGAGGCAATACTGTATTCTCTAACTTTCTCAATCTGGAACGTGTGTGTGTGTGTGTGTGTGTGTGTGTGTGTGTGTGGTGTGTGCATGTGTGTGGTGTGTGTGGTGTGTGTGTGTGCGAGTGTGGTATTTGTGTGGTGTGTGTGTGGTGTGGTTTGTGTGGTGTGTGTGTGGTGTGGTTTGTGTGGTGTGTGTGTGTGTGTGTGTGTGTGTGTGTGTGTGTCGAAAGACACATCATGTCTCATCATGTCTCGTCAGTGTCTTATCATGTAAACCAGGTTGGCCTTAACTCACCTCTGTGAGTTTAAGAGATCCATCTGCCTATTACTACTATTACTACTACTACTACTATTACTACTACTACTATTACTACTACTACTATTATTACTATATGCTTATGGAAGTTCCTCCTAAACCTGGTATTCACAAAGGTCAAAGGAGAATGTCTGATCCCGGGGACTGGAGTCAGAGTTTTGACCCCTATGTGGGTGCTGGGGAATCTAACTAGGGTCCTCTGGAAAAGCAGCCTTACCTCCATCACTCCAGCCTCTCCCTCTTAAATGGCGGGACTAAAAGCATGCACCATAGCCAGCCTGGTGCCACATGCCTTTAATCCCAGCACCAAGAGGCAAAAGGAAGTGGATCTGTGAGTCCAAGGGCAGCTTGACCTGTGACAGTGCCTGGCACAGCCAGGGCTGCACCGTAAAGCCCTGTACACACAGACGCCGCCTCACTCTGTCCAGTGCCCTTTTTCTTTCTTTTTTTCTTTTCTTCCCTTTCCTTTTTTTTTTTTTAAAAAGATAAGGTCTCTTACTGAATCTGGAGTTTATCAATCAATTTGGTGAGGCTGGCTGGCTGAAACTGCCGAGGATCTGCCTGGCTGTTTTCCCAATACTGGATTACAAGTACGCAGTACCACAATTGGCTTTTCCTGGGATACCACCATCTGAACTCAGGCCTATATGACGGGCCTTACCAACTGAGCTGCTTTTTCCCAGCTCCTGGAATTTTTAACTAAAAACAAAATATGGTTTAAAATGTTTACACTTAACATGTTAAGCATTACTACTTTTTAGCTTTTTGGGGTTTTTTTTGTTTTTTTGTTTTTTTTTTTTTGGTTTTTCAAGACAAGATTTCCCTGTGTATCCCTGGCTGTGTTAGAACTCACTGTTAGACCAGGTTGCCTGCCTCTGCCTCTCAAGTGCTGGGATTAAAGGCATGTGAGCATCATCTGCTCTCTTTGTTTCAATCTTTCTTTCTTTCTTTCTTTTACATATTAATCATTTAACATAAAAAAATAAAAACTATGTTATATTAACTAACTAGATAATTCAACAAATAGACAACATCTCTTCAGTCCCTAGTCTCTTCAAACTCCCTCAGCTTCCCCTCTGCATGCTATATAACTCCCAGTCAGGTTTAAAAGAGTTTAAACATTTCAGTTATGGTTTATGTCCCTAAGATAAACATATATTGACTTGGTAAAATTAATTATCATTTCTGGATTGCTGCAGTGGCTCTACCACCACCCCTAAGACCAGCATACAGGGGCTGGGGGACAGCTCAGCGCTTAAGAGAACTTTGCCACTCTCCCAGGGGGCCCAGGCTCAGTTCCCAGCACAGTCATGGTAGCGCACTGCCCTCCCTCTGCAGCTCTAGTTCCCAGGGGTCCAATGTCCTCACTGGATCTCCATGAATGCACACACATGCAGGCAAAACGCCTATAGCATAAAAATTAAAAATTAAATCGTTTAAAAAAGAAAGAAGAAAGGCATTACAAAACAATCACTAATTCATGGCACACATGCCCCCAGAAACACTCGGGGCTCCAGACCTCTGTGTGTAGGGAGCTGTCCCGTACAGCAGTCTGTTGAACAGCAGTCCCAGCCTCCACCTCCTAGTCACAGAAGCACATCTGCCAACTTGTAGTAATGAAAACCATCTCTCAGCATTAACAAAAAAAAAATCAGCCTCATCGGGAACTGACAGATAAGAACGTAAGTAACAGAAAGGCAAGCTATGGCAGATAGAGCTACCAGGAAGACTGAGGCAAGACAGATCCCACGCTCACAGCCTGCCTGGGCTAAGAAGCAAGCTCAAGGACAGCCTGGACAATTTAGTAAGACCCTGTCCCAAAATAATTAAAAGGGTTAATCCAGACGGCTCAGTGGTAAAGATGCTTGAGGCCTATGCTGACTTTTATCCCTGGGACTCAGACTTTTGCATTTTATTTCTAATGATGTGTACATATAAGGATCATGTGTACACATGAGTGCAGGTACCCTTGGAGGCCAGAGGTTACAAGAGGCAGCAAGATGCCCAATGCAGGCTCTAGGAATTGAACTCAGGTCCTCCGGAAGCTCTTAACCACTGAGCCAGCTCTCAGCCCCAGTTTTTGGGGTTTTGAGACAGAATCTGGCTTACAACTCAAGAGTCATCTCTGCAGCCCTTTTTTTTCTTTTTTAAGATTTATTTTATTTTTTAATTCTGTGTTTGTGTGTGTGTGTGTGTGTGCGCGCGCACACACACACACACACACACACACACACGCATGTATTAAAAACAAAAGTTTAGCCGGGCAGTGGTGGTGCACGCCTGTAATCCCAGCACTTGGGAGGCAGAGGCAGGCAGATTTCTGAGTTCGAGGCCAGCCTGGTCTACAGAGTGAGTTCCAGGACAGTCAGGGCTATACAGAGAAACCCTGTCTTGAAAAAACCAAATCCAAAAAACCCAAAAATGTTTAAGAAACAAGAGTGTCAAGTGTTTGCCTATCCTTAATAAAGTCCTAGAATAAACTCCAAAAGCTACAGGAAAGAAGAGACAACCCAGGTACCAAAACACAAAGCACCCCACAAAACTCACAGCCTAGACAAATACTCTAAACATAAGTGGGAATAAAAACAAGCCAATACTGCCCGAGCTGTGTCCTCGGGAGGTAACACAGCGTCCAGTGGCAGAGACGCTAAATCAGAGGCCCCACCTTGACGCTCACCCACTTGCTACTTGCCAGTTCCGTGGCCTGGAGCAAGGGACTTAGCCTGAGTTTCTCAATTTACCATCTGGAAAAGGACAGTAAGACCGCTAACACTTCCCTCCTTGGGGTACTCTGTGAAGCCCTTAAAATGATACTTTGCAGTGGTTAATTCCCCTAAACTTGCAAATTTTCACTTGTGTAAAATGGAAATCAGTTAACACTCAGTACTCTCCAGCTGGAACTAGTTCGAGAAGTTAAGAGCACCCAGGTTCAGTTTCCCAATGCCCACATGGCAGCTTATGTGCCGGCAAAACACTCACTGCTGAAATAAATATATCTTTAAAAAGAAATTCAGGTGCTAGAGAGATGGCTCAGCGGTTAAGATCTTTTTCTAAGGACCCAGGTTCAATTCCCAGCACACACACACACACACACACACACACACACACACACACGCACACACACACACACACACACGGCAGTTCGCTACTGTCTGTAATTCCAAGATCTGATGCTCTCACATAGACATACATGCAGGCAAAACACCAATGCACATGAAATAAAAAATAAAGTGTTTAAAAAAACAAAATAGAAATTCAGATTTCCAGCATTTGGGAAGCAGAAGCAGGGAAATTTCTATGAGTTCAAGGTAAACCAGAGCTACAGGGAGACTCTGTCTCAAACAAACCAACATCCAAAACTATAAAATACGGTACTGCTGTTAAAGAAAATAAAACACCACTCTGTGACAACTCCACCTACTTGACAAAGGAATGATTTCATCTTAGTAAACAGGTAATGGTTATGTGGGCGCAGTCACTGCTTCCATGGACACCATACTTACATATACAAGCACACATGTGAGAATACACATACACAAACAATTAAAAATATAATAAGAGCTATACAGAGAAACCCTGTCTCGAAAAAAAATATATATATATAATAAGAAGCCGGGCAGTGGTGGCGCACACCTTTAATCCCAGCATAAGAGATAAGAAAGAGATAATGTGTCAAAAGATCCAAGTAAAAATAAATCAATAAATAAATAAATAATAGTAAAAGAAGATACTCACCACTATTAACTGTCAGCGAAATGCAACTGAAAGCCAGGCTTAGCCATCACACCCTGGACAGGTGAGTTTAAAGGGCTGTGGCTAGCAAGACATCTTGGCAATTATGAGCACTCGCTGCTTTCCCAGAAGCCCCAGTTTTGGTCCTAGTGTGCACATAGCAAGGGAGTCTGATGCACATCTATAACCTCAGCTCAAAGCTCTGTGGGGCTGGCTGGCTTCCAGGTTAGCCAGGAAAACACAAGCCCCCAGTTCAAGACAGATTGTACCTCTAAAGGAGCAGGCAGAGAGTGACAGCACCTGTCACCTTTTTCTGGCCTCCACACATGAACACGCCCATACTCACACACTGACACACATGTCTCAGTAACACCTTGCTCTATCCACTTATCCCAAGACAATGAGAACCAAACGTACACACACCTGTAAATAAATGTTTACAGCTGCTCTAGTCAGAATTGCTAAAAATTAAACTCAAGCATTCTTTAGCAGTTAAAAAAAAAAAGTGGAAAACTACTCAGCAGTGAAAAAGAACAACCTACAACAAACAACCTGGGTTAAACCAAGGTTCAGCGGGAAAGGTGCTTGCTAACAAACCTGAAGATCTGTTAGATCCCCAGAGCCCAACGGCGGGATGAGAGCGCCAACACCCAAGTTATCCTCTGGCCTCCGCATGCAGGCAGTCAGGTAGACAGACAGACAGACAGACAGACAGACAGACAGACACACACAAGGATATTGATAATTAAGAGCAGAAAGCAGCCCTCAAGCTTGCAGGCTGTATGGTCAGTGACAAGCCAGGGGAAGCCCAAGGCTCTAGGGCAGCGTGAGTGAGTCCGGGTTTGGAGAGGATAGCTCCGCACTGTAGACTGACTGCAGACTCAGGTCTGCCTGAACCACAAGTGCATTAAATTAATGAGACTATTCGCCAAAACAAATCAGCTTTTCAGAGCACAGTGGCGCACATCATTAGTCCCAACACTTAGAAAGCAAGAGGCAGGTGGCCTCTGTCAGTTCAAGGCCAGCCTGGTCTACAGAGCTAGTTCCAGGATAGCCAAAGACAAAAACCCATCTCAGAGGGAAAAAAACTAAAAAATTAAATATAAACAGAGTACAACAATACCAATAAACTAGAAAACAATAAAACAAGGATGAATCTTAGTGTCGTGATTGACAGACTTGTAGAAAATAGGTGCAAAATAAGTGGGTTATTAGTAAATGAAACTACTGGCATTCCCCTGCTCCACCACCTCAGGCTGAAAGCAAGCATGCAGCCTCAGAAGGAGCAGTTCCGCTTCCTGTCTCGGCCGCCATAGGAGAGCAGCAGCCATGGCCCTGCGCTACCCGATGGCCGTGGGCCTCAACAAGGGCCACAAGGTGACGAAGAACGTCAGCAAGCCGAGACACAGCCAGACACAGCCGGCGCCGCGGGTGCCTCACCAAGCACACCAAGTTCATGCGGGACATGATCCGGGAGGTGTGCGGCTTCGCGCCCTACGAGCGGCGCGCCATGGAGTTGCTCAAGGTGTCCAAAGACAAGCGCGCGCTCAAGTTCATCAAGAAGAGGGTGGGCACACACATCCGAGCCAAGAGAAAGCGGGAGGAGCTGAGCAACGTCCTGGCAGCCATGAGGAAGGCGGCAGCCAAGAAGGATTGATGAAGCCTTCCCCAATAAAAGATAGTTCTTGCAGCTTCAAAAAAAAAAAAAAAAAAAGAAGGAGCAGTTCCCAGTAAGCCAACGGTGGAGGTCATCTGGCACAAGACACAAGTTGCTCTTGAAGAATGCCATCATAGCTAGATGGCTGGTCTGGGTCCAAACACTGGAGGAAATGAAATCAAGGTGTACCAGAGTGCAGCAGGCAGACTGCTGGGACCCAGCACATCTGTGTGACAGCAACCATAACCAGCAGACCACCTTACATAAAGCCATGAATCTACTGTTTCTTTGAGAAGCCTCGGAACTCACTGCACCTTGACCAGCTTGGCCTCTTACTCACAGAGACCTACCTGGTGGGATTAGGGCCATGGTCACCATGGCCGTCCTATTTTTATCTGAAAACAAAAACATTACTAGGTGAGGTAGCCTATGTCTGTAATCCCAGCATTTAGGAGGCTGAAGCAGGAAGATGCCCCAAGTCCAGAGCCGTCTCCAAAACACCACAGAAGCGGGGTGGGGGGCAAAGGATTGCTGCTCACTCTTGTATGTGAAACACAAGCGTCAAGATCCAGGTTCCATTCCCAGTAGAAGTTCTGCACCTTTATAGCCAGCTGCATTAGTGAGCTCCAGGGCTGTGAAAGACTTTGTCGCCAAAAAAACTGTAGACAGCAGCTAAGGAGGACCTCCAACACCAGCCTCCGCACATGTGCACACATACACACACACACACACACACACACAAATACAACACCAACCAGCTGCAGTCCTTTCACTGACTTCTCTTGTCAGTGTGGCCACAGAGCTCTTTCATCTCAAAGCCTCTAGGATTTAAAGTGCAAGCAGCAACCGTGATCAAATTCCAGGGCCACAGTGATAACCAAAATGCCTCCACTCCAGTCAGGATGGTTTCCACATCTGTCTTCTCTTCCCCTCTATCAACACAAAACTGCCTACTGCACAATTAACATGAAGGACCCATAAGCATTTCCAAAGGTTTAGAAGACTAATAGCTATATTCAATCTCTTCTTTCCCTGAAATTACTAACAGCACTCATTGAGTCTTTTTTCTTTTTGGGGGACAGGGGTGTCATATCAGTACTGGAGTTGAACCCAGGGCCACACATGTGCTAGGAAAGCACTCTATCACTGAGCTGCAACCCTAGATCCATAACTGATTCTTGATCAAGACCCCTGAGCTGTATCTTCCTTTTGGACTACATATCCATCATATGTATACATAAACAATAAAGTCATGGAAGAACTTAAAAGACAAAGTTATATACAAGGTTCTTGGAGATGAGGGGTGTAGCACAGCGGCCTGCCTAGCACTCATGGGTTTGATTTCCAACATCATATAAATGAAAGATGGCTGACACCTGTAATCCCAGCACTCGGGAGGTGGAGGCAGGAAGATGAGATGTCAAACACTCTCAGCTACAGAGCACAACTCAAGACCATCACAGTCTGGAGGAGGGCCGGGAAGGCTGGCTCAACAGCAGCTGCTGCCACACCTAAGACGTAGGTTCAAGGCCTGGGACTCCTGCCAACCTGCCCTCTGACCTCCAGGTGGGCGCCATGGCATGCACCTGCCCACATGCATGTATACGGGCATGCACACTCACACGTATATACATACACGCACATGAACAATAAATGTAAAAACCTATTAAGAGTTGGGCTTTAGTCATAGTAAACAAAAAAATTTTAATAGATTTGGTCATACTAAATATGTTTAAGTTTCTTTACAAAACAAAGAATATAAGCATTTTAAATTTGAATTTGAAATCCACATTTTTTTAAGCTAGTCATGTGCCTCTATTTTGCCCATAGGATTTCCAGTATTACCCTAAAATAAGACTACACTACAAAGTCAGTGTGCTGTGACCACAGGAAGAAATCCAGACTGACCCACATGAGCTCTCCCCCTCCCTGGTGATGCGCGGCAGGGCCCAGCGGACGCAGCCACAGCAGAAAGTATGAGATGTGCCACAGACACAATGCACTGGGCTAGCCTGGCCTGGACTCACTACATGGTGCAGCTGACACGACTCCTCTGGGAGAAAAAGTAAAGAGCATTACCCACCGCAGGGGTCACATGACTCCAAGATGCCCACCTAGTAATGTCCAAGCTCGTTACCCAGCACCCAGGGGGTCACTCACAACCTGGCCACAACCTTAACGTTCTCAATACCGCACACACAGACCCCAAACACAGTCAGGCCTCTGGCAGCACCAGTATCCTACCCACAGCATTCTTCTCAGCCTCTCCGGACCTACTGACATCCTGCCCTGCTTTCAGGGACCGCCTCAAATCAGCCTGCCTTCCTTCAGAATTATTGAGCCTCTGGTATCTATTACCTTGGATTATATACAGTAAGTAAAATACTTAACTGCCCAATACACCTCTTAGGTATGTAAACAGGTGTCACGTGTTCTGCCATTTTTATCTCCAGGATAACCACCACATTCACTAAAACTATTCAATAAGAACTTCAGTTGAATTGTCCAAAGCAATGGCCTAGCGTAAGTAAAATACCAGGCCTTCCCAGAACTAGAATGCCAGCCACAAGGAGTGCAGTATCAGGTTCCTCATCATCTGTGTGCCCAGTTCTATGGAATACACAGGCACTTAGCAAAACAAGATCCTATTTATAGTAACATACTTACTATTCAACTAAGCTTGCATTTTTCTCTAAAACATAAAAATCACTGAGCACACGCGCACACACACACACACACACACACACATGCGGAAGGAAAGAAGGAAGGAAGGAAGAAGGGAAAACATAAAGAAAATGTAAGGACCAGTGAGATAGCTCAGTTCTTATGATCTGAGTTGTATCCCCTGGATCCACATGGCAGAAGAAGAGAACTGACTCCCGTTAAGTTCTCAGCAAACTGTCCATTGATTATGTGTGTTTGTGCATGCACACACACTAATAATTGTAAAAAAATTTTTTTAGCTGCTAACCATACAAGAAGCATTGGGATAGCCTAAGCCTCTGAGAGTATAAGAAGAAATCAAGTTTACCAACCATACTCTATTTCAAACTTCCTCTTTCACAAAGTGGTAATGCTTCTAAACTCCAAACGGATATAAGTACAGCAAAGAAAACTATTTTACAGCTGGATAGATGGCTCAGCGGTTAGAGTACTGCCTGCTTTTCCAGAGGTCTTGAGTCCAATTCCCAGTAGCCACATTGTGGCTCGCATCTGTAATGAGATCTAATGCCCTCTTCTGGCATCCAGGTGCACTTACAGATAGAGCACTCATTTACATAAAATAAATAAATCTTTTAAAAATATATATTTTATTTTTTGTGTGTTTCATTTATTTAAGATAGGCCTTCATATGCCAAAGCTCAGGCTGGCCAAGATCTCATTGTGTAGCACAGGATAGTAGAATCTCACAGCAATCTTCCTATCTCGGCCTCTTAATTACAGGTATAAGCCACAACATCAGGACCTCAAAAAAATCTTTTAAATGTATAAAAGAAACCTGAAGGACTGCCTGTGACCTATTTTGGTAATAATTTGTTTTTATTTAAAAGAGGAAATTGATTCTTTTTTCCACCCATCACTGACTTTTCCCTAGATCAGTTTTCAAAACTGCTAGCACCTCTAGAGATAAACTTGTTTCAGTAATTCCAAATTATTTCCTAAAGAGCTGAGTCTTATTTAACACCTCTCTGAATGAATAAAAATACCCCGACACTGAGAAGCAAACAGAGCACGCTCAGGAGACCTCGGGCTGTGGTCTGAGTGTGCTCTGAAGATGGCCGCCTGAGGCCTGACAGCACCAATCTGATTCCACGGAAATGTGGAGAGGGAACCAAAGGTAAAGTTGTCCTTTGACCTCCACTCAGCACAACAGCACAAGCACCCACGCACGGCTTTGTTTTGTTTTTTTAAAGAACAAATTCTAGCAAAGATGGCTGCTTTTTCTGACAGGGTCTGTAGCTCAGGATAACCTGGAACTTACTATGTCACCCAGACTAGCTCCAAATTCCAGATCCTCCTGCCTGAGGCTCCTGAGAGCTGGGATTAACCGGATGTACTAACCTACCTCAATGACATTTTTACTATAAGACAAACTTTTCTGGCTGGCTATGGTGGTCCACACCAGCAGACAATTAACTGATGAGGAGAACATGGCAGCGAAATCAAGGGTTCAAGGCCAACCCAGGATTTCTCACTAACCCCCTTTCTATATTATTATCTAGTATTTCTGCATTTTACTGTTATAAAACCACTTCCTTTGTAATTTTTTTCCTTTCAGATTATCCATATAGACATGCAACTAAATTAGTTCAGAGTAGCTGAGCTTCTTAAAGAACAAATCAAAATGAAAGAGCCAACTTCCTCAGTAAAGCAAGAGCTGGCAGGAGTTGTGGAACACGCATTAATCTCAGCATGCAGGAGGCAAAGGCAGGCCAGCTGCAGGCCAGTCTGGACTACACAGAATTCCAGGCCAGCCACAGTGGCAATAGTGAGACTCTATCTCACAAACAAACAAGAACAGTGTATTGAAGGCAGGAGTGATAGCTCAGTGGTTAGAGCGAGCGGTGCTCTCACAGAGGACCCAGGTTCTATTCTCAGCACCCACATGGTGCGCATCTGACAGTTAACGCCATTTCTAAGGGATCCAATGCCCTCTTCCTATGTGTGCACTATATGTACATGATACACAAACATACATGCAGGCAAAACACCTAGTCACACAAAATAAAAATAAATAAACCTTTAATTAAAAAGTTATAAATAGTGCATTGGGCTGGAGAGATAGCTCAGCCGTTAAGAGCACTGACTGCTCTTCCAGAGGTCCTGAGTTCAATTCCCAGCAAGCACATGGTGGCTTATAACCATCTGTAATGGGGTCTGATGCCCTCTGCTGGGTGTCTGAAGACAGCTACTCGTATACATAAAATACATAAATCTTTAAATTCTTTAAAAAAAAAAGGGGGGGGTGCATTGGGCTGGATGTGGTGGTGCACACCTTTAATGCCAGCCCTTGAGAGGCAAAAACAGCCAGATCTGTGAATTTAGAGCCAGGAAGGAAGGAAGGAAGGAAGGAAGGAAGGAAGGAAGGAAGGAAGGAAGGAAGGAAGGAAGGAAGGAAGAGAGGGAGAGGAGGGAAAGAAAAAGGAAAAGGAAGAAGAGAGGAAAGGAAAGGAGAAGAAAGGAGAGAGGAAAGAGGAAAAAGGAAAGAGGAAAGGAAAGCTGCCAAATGGTCTGACAAAGGTGCCATGGAAACCGGAACTCTCCTGTGGAGGGGGCGGGGCTAGGTGAAGCTTAGGTAAGAACTGTGCTCTACACCCGCACCTCTGTAACTCTGAAATTACTCCAAATGCTTATTAAAAGTAAAAATGGGAAGCTCTGGGTGGTACTGTTGTAGTTTCTCTCAATCCGTCTATCCTTTATATTTTTCAACAAGAACCAAGTTTTATTGAGGCAAAAATAAAATGGCCTAGAGTCTCAGCCCAAGACACAAAGCAGAAGCAAGCAGACATTCTACATGCCTGCTCCTTCCCTTCCCCACGGCGAGTCCTCCGCTGTGGCCTACCACTCGGCTTACTTCTTACTTAGACTTACTACGTCTAAGACCAGGGCTGCAGTGATGGTCAAGAGAACTTGAAGAAGACTGAGAGTCCCTAGCACCCTCATGGTGGTTCCAATCCTTCTATAACTCCAGTTCCAGGGGATCCGGCACCCTCTTCTGACCTCCGTGGGCACCAGGCACACACATGGTACACAGATATACATACAGTCAAAACACTAGACACAAAGTAAATAAAGTGTGTGTATGGTGTGTGTGTCTGTGTGTGTATGCATGTGTGTATGTGTGTGTGTGTGTGTGTGTATGTGTGTGTATAAAACAGTCTTCTAGAAACCAAATCATGCTACTTTCCTTACAAACACAAAGTCTGAGGTCATAGAATCACTTCCAGAGCGTGCCTTACTGTAGGTGACAGGAAAGCAAAGATGTCTAGATTAGAAGAGCCGGACACTCACGCACTCCTCTCCTGGTATTTCTACGTCCACATCTTTGCATAATAAGAATGTCGAGATTAAAATCCCATCATCCTCTCTGCACCGTCAGAGGGTGAGGCAGAGAAGCAGATGCTTCATGGAACCTATCCCCATGTCTACTTCTTAAGGCTCCCAACCATAACCAAGGTGTCACCTGACTCAAGGCTCAGGACCCATGGTGTTTCCTTCCCTCCCCTACCTACCAGTCACCACCTCTCCACATCAGTCTCCAAATTACTTCTTACATCCACCATTACTTTTCAAAACCACCAACCTAATCCAAGTCCTCATCGCCCTCCTTTATAAAACTGCCATGAATCTGACTGGTCTCTGCCGCCCTTCTCATCCCTTCCAACCCACCCCTCACCCAGTCCCGACCATGGACAGCATCACTTTCCCCATGGCTGATACTATCCCAGGATGCTATGCATCCCAAGCCACCCCATTACCACCCTACCTTGCTTCCTTCCATACCCTCTTCTTTCTGTTGCTCTCCATCTGCGTATGATTTACATACGACCCCCCTCAGGCAGGAATGTTCCCCACTATCACAAGAAGGCTGTACCATATGCCCAAGCACTTCATGGGACGGCACATGGACTCCCCACCTCATTCTCATCTGTCCTCTCATTCCTCAGTAACCGTCTTACAAGACAACGGTTAGTTCCTTCCAGCAGGACTCAAGAGTAATGACACAAGGGATATGCCATGGATAAGCTAGGGATGTACTCTCATCAGCCACAGGGGGCGTCAGAAGCCCTAACTGATCAAGCCCAAGCTCTCCTGCTTCACCTCATGCATGCCTCCAGGATAGCTGAAGCCAGTGGCTCCTGTCCAGTAAGTGCTTGCTAAACTGAATCTTGGAATCACCAACCGACCCCTTACACCACAATCCCCAGTGCCCCTCACGCACTCAGACTGTATCCTCATTACAAACTGTTTCACTGAGCTCAGCCTGGCTAGCCTCCTAACCATCTCCTAGCTGGTTATACGTGCCTTTCCATGCAAAGCCACATCAATCTTGACTGTGTGACAATGCAGCAGAAAAGGACAAAGACGATTCCACTAGGTAAACGCAACAATAAAGGTTAAAGAGCTCCAAGAGTCATCTCAGACCGCTAACCAGAAAACTGTTCCCAGGACAATGTGCTTCGATCAGAGTAGAGCGCAACTGGAAAATCTGTATTTGCTAGCCATATAAACTGGCATGACACCACACCCTTGGTGCTACTGTAAAATATACATCAGAATCTATAAAACACTCATTAACATAAATATCTTTAAACATAATAGCATACTCCTAAATTTATCCTAGAGATACAGTCAGAATGTGCGTTTATGCACATTTTTTCCCTACGTACAATGACACAGATTAAAGGATTAACAGATAGGACTAGGGAAATGTGGCTGCTCTTCCAGCGGTTCCAAGTTCAATTCTCAGCAACTACATGGTGGCTCACAACCATTTGTAATGGAATCCAATGTCCTCTTCAGGTGTGCAGGAGTACATGCAGACAGAACACTCAAACATACATACATACATACATAACATAACATAAATAAATAAATAATTTTTAAAAATAGATAACTGAAAACTAGCCAGCAACATAAATAAATAAGGCGAGCCAGACAGACACAGACAAACTTGGCGATGCAGTTCAGATGGTGAGCTGTTTGGCTATCAGGTCAAAAGCCCTGATTCAGGCCTCAGGACCACATTAACCACCATACGAGAGGAATTCACGGTCATGCCAGACTATGCAGAGAGTCTGGGGCCAGTCTAAAATGAAGTGAACTATTTCCATGTGTAAATTAAAATTGTAAAATTTCGTTTGTTTGTTTGTTTGTTTGTTTGTTTGTTTGTTTGTTTGTTGAGACAGGGTTTCTCTGTGTAGCCTGGGCTGTCCTGGAACTTGTTCTGAAGACCTCAAACTCAGAGATCCACCTGCTTTTATGCTCCCCACTCCCCTAGTGCTGAGATTAAAGGCATGTACCCACCACACTCAGCTTTAAATTATGAAAATTATAACATAAAATGTTCCTCAACATCCAAGAAGAAAAACAACTATTTATGGGTAATAAACCCAAACACTGAACAATTTCAACACTAAGAAAGCACCAGAGCCTGGAAAGATGGCTCAGAAGTTCAGAACACACTCTGCTCTTGCAGAGGAGCAGAGTCTGTTTCCAGCACCAATGTCAGGTAGTTGACGGACCTGTAACTCCAGCTTGTGTGCACTCCTGGTCGAGACAACCACGGTTACCTACACCTCAGTTTTCCATTTTTCCTGTTTTTAAAACAGGGTCAATCCTCCTGCCTCAGCCTTTCTAGTGCCAGCTTAGATTGTGAAACAGCATCTAGGGGTAGCTTGAGATTCCATATATAGCTCAAGAGGTTTCAGCTAGTAACTCTCTAGTCTCCCCAAGTCCCGAGGTCACAGACAGGACCCTCTTTTCCCTTCTCCATCTTAGTTTGTCTTGCTTTTTTTTCTTAAGTTATTTTGTTTTGTTTTTTAGCTTTTTGAGATAGGTTTTCTCTGTGTTGACTTGGCAGTTGCTTTGTAAACCAGGCTGGCCTCAAACTCACAGAGATCCACCTGCTACTGGCTCTGAGAGCTAGGATTAAATCATACGTCACCACCTGGCCATCTTAATTTTAATGGCCAACCATCTCCACAGCAGACAAATCACACTAAATACACACATACTCAAGACTACCGTGTGTTAATGCCACATGTTACTGTAAACTTCACAAGTATACATGCTGTGTTCATGTCTCCAGGAGTCACAGAAACACTCTTCTGACTCAGTAGTGGACTGTTGAAGGGAAAAGACAGACACGGGAACACATTGGAGAAGCCAGGGCCAGGAAGCCTGAGGACAGTTAGACAGAAAAGCCAGGTGTGGCAGCATGCTCTGGTGACCCTAATAACACTCAGGAGAGGCAGAAGAGGAGGAGCCTAAGTCTGAAGGCAGCCTGGGCTTTACTACAAAAGTCTCTCTTAAAACAAAACTAGAAGTAAAGAATGTTCATTTATAAAAAGTACAAAAGATAAAAACTCAAGCTTGTACCTGGCAGAAGCGTGTGCCTGACAGAAGACTACTGCTGAAAAGACATGGAAGTTTAAACCCAGCGTGTGTCCTGTGTGCTCACGCCCAAGGGCATCCTAGAGCCAGCGTCAAAATTGGTAGTGCAAGTGACCTCCTGGAGAACACAGCAGCTAGGGATACAGTTCCAGCAGAGCCCTCGATGGGCACGCACAAGGCTTGTGTTTAATCCCCAGCATTGCAAAAGAAAAACAAAGGGAACGAAATGGTGATATTGAGAGATGTAGATATATAGATGTAGGGGTTTTGTTTTTTTGAGTTTTTGTTTTGTTTTGTTTTGGTTTTGTGGTTTTTCAAGACAGGGTTTCTCTGTGTAGCCCTGGCTGTCCTGCAACTCACTCTGTAGACAAGGCTGGCCTCAAACTCAGAAATCGACCTGTCTCTGATTCCCAAGTGCTGGGATTAAAGGCATGCGCCACCACTGCCCAGCAGACTTAGAGGTTTTTTGAAATAGAGTTTCATATAGCCTACACTGGCCTAGAACTTGTTATACAGCCAAAGCTAGCCTTGAACTCCCACCCTCCTGCCTCAACCTCCTGATTGCTGAGATTAGGATACATACCAGGGTCTGGAGGGGTGGCTCAGCAGTTAAGAGCACTGGCTGCTCTTCCAGAGGTCCTGAGTTCAAGTCCTAGCACCCACATGGTTGGTGGTGGCTCACAACCATCTGTAATGGGATCTGATGCCCTCTTCTAGCATGCCAGCATACATGCAGATAGAGCACTCATATGCATTAAATAAGAAAGAAAGAAAGAAAGAAAGAAAGAAAGAAAGAAAGAAAGAAAGAAAGAAAGAAAGAAAGAAAGAAAGAAAGAAAGGAAGGAAGGAAGGAAGGAAGGAAGGAAGGAAGGAAGGAAGGAAGGAAGGAGCCTGGCTCTGTAGCATTCCTATTTTAACATCAAAGACCAAGATAATAGACAAAGAACATTGTCTGTCTTTAGTAAGTAGGCATTTCAGCAAAACACAAATAATTTGGAAGGCTGATAGCACTAAGTAAAAACAGTGTAACATTTAGGAAGAAAGTCTCACCTTTTGTTTCTCTTGGCATAGTCTCAGTATCTAAATCCTCTAAGCATATACATAACATACACTATGCATTTTATACAAGTATGTATATGTATGGGTCTATATGCACAGAGCCATGACCCAGCATGAAGAGAAAGCAATTCAATATTTGGCCTTCAGAACACAGGGTGGTTAGCACTTAAGAATGTTGACATAGGGCTGGAGAGATGGCTCAACAGTTAAGAGCACTGACTGCTCTTCCAGAGGTCCTGAGTTCAAACCATCCTATCCTGATCAGAGACCACACTAGACTCTAGGCCTTTTAACTATAGAACCCACCCTCATCGTCATATGTACTTTGTTATGGCATTCCAAAGTAGTCATACTTTAACTACTTGAAGTCTGATCTAGGTTGATGACGTCAGTCTGAGCTGGGCTCTCATTCTCGCCTCTTCGTGGATCTCTGCCTGCATTGACACTTGCAGGGTCACCCTCATATCTGCACATGGACGCAGGTCCCTGTGGAAGCCAGAGGCCTTTGGCTTCCTTGGAAATGGAGTTACAGATGTTTGTAAGCTTCCTGACGAGGGCACTGGGAACAGAACTGGGCTCTCTACAAGTGTAGTGTTCTTAACTTCTGAGTCACCTCTCCAGACCCCAAAATGCCCCGATACACAAAAAGCACTTACAACAAAAAGAATATCTGGCAAAGTAAAGTTTACTAATAAGACACAAATAAACGGGGAAAGAGAAGTACACAGCGGCTAAGGACGACTGCAATTTGGCAGCACATATACTAAAGTTGGAAAAGATTCAAAGACTAGCTCACAACCATCCGTAATGAGATCTCACGCCCTCTTCTGGAGTGTCTGAAGACAGATACACTGAACTTACATATAATAAATAAATAAGTCTTTAAAAAAAAGAAAGAAATGTTGACACAGAAGCTAGTAGATCTCTCCAGTTCCAATCACACGAGCCTCTGGGCCATTACTCATCAGAATACAAGTCCAAGAAGGATGCCCCTCCTTGCTGTCACCACACACACTACACTGACAGAGCTGGCTCTGTCCCATCTGTTCTGAAGTAGCCAAGTCAGTTAGGTCCTCCAGCCCCAGGCCATCTGTCTGACCCAGCTGTGTGTCACTCCACCTTGCCCCATGCCATCTTTCTAGCCAGACATTCTTATCAGGATGAAGCCTCCAAACACCGCCAAGGTACAATGACACATAGGTATAAAAATTCACCATGAGACCCATCACTCTGTATATTAACAATTAACAGAAGCAAAAAGGTGAGATGAAGCCTCTCCGGAGCCCCTTCTTCAGGCCTTCCCGAGTCTCTTCTCCTCAGTAACGCTCTCCTAAGCCATCTCTACTCACCTGCAGTTCACTGCACTGGGTGTCACCCAAATAGCCCATCAGAGCTCTTTATAATGTCTGAAAGAGAGAAAACAGCTTTTAAATATCGCAGACTGCCAGCTGTGCTGGCGCACACCTGTGACCCCAGTGCTCGGGTGACGGGGACACGCTCCGTGACGGGGGCACTCTCTGACAAGGGCATGCTGACTTAAGGCATGATTTGATCCCGGCCATACATCACTACCCGTCTCCAAAACATACATGACTAAATCACAAGAACAAATTAGCAACTGCTGTTATCACTGCAGACGTGTCTGTATCCTAGTCACAGAATCTGGTAATTCAGTCAGATGTAGCCATAGACCAAAAGGCCTGATGATGCTAAAGGTTCTCACACTCTTACTGAGTCACATAACCTGGGGCGAGGCAGGTTCTCCAGACCTGCACTTCCTCATCTGGGAAATGGGAAACTTGGGAGGAGAGTGCCTGCCTGGCATTCATAAAGTCCTGAATTCAATACCCAGAACTGACATAGAGACACATGTCTGTAACTCCAGAACCCAAGAAGCGGAGGCAGGAGAATCAAAGATTCAAGGTTAGGGATGGAGAGATGATTCAGCACTGAATGCTCCCGCAGAGGCTGGAGGTCCCCAATACACACATGGTCGCTCACACCATCTGTAATTCCAACTCCAGGGGACCTCTCTGTCTCCAAGAGCATCAGACATGCATGTAGTACACATACAGATAAAACATACACACAGATAAAACATTCATAAAGATAAAACATTCACATACATAAAATAAATCTTAAAAATATTTTATTAAAAAAAAACAAAAACAAAAACCAACAACAACAAAAACACGGTTCTCTAGGCAGAGGTAGCACATGCCTATAGTCCAGCCTCAGGAGGCAGAGGCAGGCAGTTTTCTGTGAGTTGAAGGCCAGCCTTATCTATTAAGCAAATTTCAGGATAGCCAGAACTACACAGAGAAACCCTGTCTCTAAATAAATAAATAAACAGTTCAAGATTTCCATCAGCTACAGTTCAAAGCCGGCCTGGATCACATGAAATTCTGTCTCAAAAATAAGAAAGGAAAGAAAAAGAAAATGAGAAAGTAAAACTAACCAGAGATAAAAGAGCAAAGTTTAGCCAAACAATGGTGACACACACCTTAGACCCCAGTAGAAGCAGAGACAGGTGGTTTTCTGTGAGTTCAAGGCCAGCCTGGTCTACAAAATAAAGTCCAGGACAGCCAGAGCTATACAAAGAAACCATGTCTCAAAAAACACACAATAGATAAATGAACAAAACAGAAAATAAAAGATCAACAAATGGAGGGGGATGGGGGGATGGCTCAGGAGTTAAGAGCACTGGCTGCTCTTCCAGACGTCCTGAGTTCAAATCCCAGCAACCACATTGTGGCTCACAACCATCTGTAATGGGATCTGATGCCCTCTTCTGGTGTGTCTGAAGACAGCCACAGTGTACTCATACATATAAAATAAACAAAACCTTTAACAAAAAAAACCTACATGTCTAAGACTAATAATCTACAGTTCAACAGTAGCTTGTCACTAATGCTTCTTGTCACCACAAAGCAGAACAGACATCTAATGTCTATGTCAATGGCCATGCCTGCTGAACTTCTCCCTCCATTTCTACTGTTGCCTTATACTTTAGGATCAGAGGCCTTCCAAAAACTAAATGACACATATAATTTGTCTGTGTAAATGCCACACATGTGCTGATAGCCACAGAAGTCAGAAGAGCTAACATTATAGGCAGCTGCGAGCCACCCAATGTGGCTGCTGGGTACCAAACTCAAGACCTCTAGAAGAGAAACAAACGCTCTTAACCACTGAGCCATCTAGTCCTCCAGCCCCTTTTTTATTTTAAACCATATATAAATACACACACATACAAATGTATATATATATACATTTATACACACACACACTCAAGTGTTGCTCAATTTAACTTACCATATGCATGCATGATTTTTTAAACTGTATTATTTATAAAGACACCTAGCAGGCTGTGTTTATAAGAACACTTCCACCATAAGGTGTATTTCCACAAAGCAGGGTGAAAAGTGAAAAGGGCAATTCAGGTGTTGATAAGACAAGCAAAAGTATGGCACAGAGATAAACTCACAGTCACTCACACTTCAGAGCGGGTCAGTAAAGAGCAGGTGAGGATGACGGGAGATCGGGCTCCGTGGGTAATGGAGCTCACCACACATGCCTGCTGCCTGAGGTCAGTCTGCAGATCCCATGGAAAGGGGGGATGAGAGCCAACGCCACAGAGTTGTCCTTTGACCTCTGCACATGCACACACACTAAAACTTTTGATTAGATGTGTGTGTGTGTGTGTGTGTGTTATATATATGATGAATCAGGTCTTTTATTCAAAAGCAATACAAATTTCTATTTCACCAGACTTCCTGATCTTAGGAAAATGAACATAGTATGTTTACAAGCATGAACAAGTTGATAAAACTTTTGATTTAAGAAAGAAAGCTTCGGGCTGGAGAGATGGCTCAGTGGGTAAGAGCACTAACTGCTCTTCCGAAGGGCATGCGTTCAAATCCCAGCACCCACATGGTGGATCACAACCATCTATAAAAGAGATCTGATGCCATCTTCTGGTATCTGAAGACAGCTGCAGTGTACTTACATATAATAAATAAATAAATCTTTAAAAAAAAAAAAAAAAAGAAAGAAAGAAAGCTTCGATTTCTTTCAGGTAACTGAAAGCATAGCAAATACTTAACATGAATATAACATAAGTATTTACATATATGGATGCATATATTATATGGAGGTATATATCATATAACATAAATGTAACATATATGCAAATAGTCTTCATGCTATACCAGTGGTGGTCTTAAAAAGAATACTGATTATCAGATTCTGAATTTCCGAGTCTTATCTCAGGCAGCCCTGCCGTGGCAAGAGCGCACGCCCCAGAAACCATGCGGACGCAGCCACACACTAAAGGGACCAGGAAGCTGATGTGGCCACTCTCCCCACATTACACTTTTCTTCTAGAAAACATTTCAAAATACGACTTAGCAATCCAATTACATTTGCAAGTGTGTTTACCTAAGTTTACGAAAATAAACAACCCTAAGAATCTTATTTCTTGCACTAGGCCTGCATTTGGGATTGAGTGACAGACAATTACAGGCTGATTTGCATTCAGTGTTAATGTCAAACCTACCTAAACAGAGAACGCAGGTGCGTTTATAAGGTTTAGTCAACTTCCCTGAGGATTCCTGTGCACTAGTCTCAGCTTTTCACAAAAACGCTGTAGTTTATCATTTTTTTCTAGACTTTTTCATTTTATGTGTAGGAGTATATGTATGTCTGAGTGTCACATACATGCCTAGTGCTCAGAGGTCAGAAGAGGGTGTTGGATCCCCTGGAACAGATGATTGTAAATGTCTGTGTAGATCCTGGGACCAGCTGAGCCAGCTCTCCAGCGCATGTGCTGCCGACTTTAGAGTTTCACAAGCCTTCCACAAGCAGGAACAGCTTCACCTAGCCTTTAGCAGTGCTCCCCACGCCACTAAAACTGGACAGTCTGGATACACATACAGACTTTAAAGACAGTGATGACTGAATTCATTTAAGCTATCTGACGATGAAATTTCTAACTAACAATGGCAAAAGGTAATGGAGAGCTGACAGAGAGACACCAGACTGTATTAACTGACTCCTCCACGATACAACCTTACCTAAAAATAGAGCCCAAGTTTATCAGCCAAAAGACAGCCAAAAAAGCCGTGTCTTCACTCAGCTCAAAGACAGTCTTCTACTCTATAGTGACCTTTGACCCTAGGGTAGTTCCCATTTTAGAATACTTCGTGTATAACAAGCTGCTTGTTGGTGGCCAACTGACAGTTTCACCTTGAACAATAATACTTGTCTACACATGTGGAAACTGTGAAAACTATGTCTCGTCACAATTCAGGCTGAGGAACTGTAGCCCCACAAAATCACCTACTCTGTAAGCACTCAACTTTTAAACTCCAAGTGAACGAACGTTTCTGGGGCAAAAAAACAGATCTATGGCTCCTTGCTACAGAACTACCTATTTATTTTGAACAAAACAAGAGGAGAGTTCAAACTGGGAGGTCTGAGACAAGAATAAGCGTCCATTTGCTGAAAACAAATTTAAAACTCTATATTTGCTCTGCCAAAAAATAAATAAATAAAAATAATTAAAATAGGCACTACTGGGTTTCAACCCAAGTGGAAGCGCTCTGTGCTAGAAGACTCTGGATCTCTGTCCCCCTCCCTTTTCCAAGTCCCCACCCCCCCCCCCCATTGTATTTTAAGGGCAAAGTGACAACTGTAAGCTTTAAGCTTCAGGGGCTGGGGAGTATAGCTTACTCTGAAAAAGATGTACTAGACACAAAAAGCTGGCAAGGATCTCAAAATCTAAATGCCCAAATGTGGGGGGTAGGGTTAAATAAATCTACAATAATCCAATTGACCATAATTACTTATATTTCTCTAAAGCAACCCCAGTTAAGGTATCATTAAGTTGAGAAAATGGTTGAAAACTCTTAACAAGCTTCTCTCTCCCTGGTACACAGTACGAACTGTTCACTAATATACAAATGTCCTTTAAATCCAAGGCATTATACCAGGCATAACTTTAATCCCTGCATTCCCAGGAGTTCAAGGCCAGCCTTGCCCACTTAGCCAACCAACAACAGTGATACCCTTTCCTTCTTTCTCCCTGTCTGCGCTGTCTGTCTCTGTCTGTCTGTCTGTCTGTCTCTCTCTCTCTCTCTCTCTCTCTCTCTCTCTCTCTCTCTCACACACACACACACAAATCCAAAGTATTACCTGGGATGAATAAAACAATAATCTGAATTTACATAGCACAGGTTATCAGAAGTGACAACAGAGTAGTCATATCCCCTAAGCCACACAGAACTTAACATTATTATTTTTTGTTCTAAAGTACTATCAGACATTTACTATTCAGCTTTGGAGAAAATAGAAGGAACTGGGGATGTGGCTCAATGGTTCTGCACTTTCCTAGGATATGTGAGGCCATTAGGTCTCATACATACCAGCACCACAAAACAAACAAACAAAAAAAAAAAAAAACTAAGAAAAAAATATAGAAGTGATTGCTTGCCAAAAAATATTATTTGCAATGGAAAAGGATATACCTCATGAACATTTCACAAACTGCGGGTGCGCGTGCATATTTCATCTACCCAACTTCTTATCCTCGGTGTGGAGCAAGCAATAGACATTAAAACAGATCAAATGTAGACGATCCGATTAAAGCTACACAAGGAGATATGAAGAGGCAAACTACAACTGCTCCTGGAAAAGACACTGATCAAGGATAGACGCAAACATCATTTGGCTCAAGATAAGCTTCTTGGAGCCACTAAAAAGGATGTCTTTTCTAAATCTAGCCTTGCCTGGATCCCAAGTGTCTGCCTGGTCTATTTGGAAAGTACCTTCAGCCTGACCCTTGAGTTGGTTACAAGAAAGAGGGAAAACGGGGCGTAGTTTTGAACTTCAGTCTCACCTTGCACATCTCACCGGCTCTGTAGTTCATTAGTGATCAATTACTTCATCCAATTCCTGGGGCAAACAGAAAAGCAGATTATGGCTGTGCAGCACCAGCTGAAGCTGTTACCAGTAGCAAACATTTTCTAGCCCTTTAGTAAAAGAACATGGAGACTTCAAGTGGAAAAAGTTATTTAAAAAACTTTTTAAAAAAAGGAACAGTATGAAGCTTTGGAGGGGAAAAGCTTTGCTCCTTTTACATAAAATTGAAAATATTTTCTTTCAGCAACAGATTAGAAAATAGTCTTCAACCTTAAACATAATAAACTTATCTATTCTGCACTGATTCGTCTTGCTTTCAAAAATAAAAGTAGGAAGAAAAAAAAGGAGAGGAAAAAAGCTATTCATATGAGTGATGAGAGCAAAAGCAAGAACTGGACCAGATAACGTCTCCCTCCCGCCGCCCCCCCCCGCCCCCCCCCCCCCGCCCCGCTGCTCCCGGAATCCACTATCTCTGAAGTTACACTTTTGATTATATTAATGGCTTGCCTAAAAAGTGTAACTTTGCAAGGGAGAAGGAATGCCAATTTCGGAGTTCAACAAAAAACTTACAAGGTTCTCAACCCAAAAGAAATCTGAAGTCTCTGGAAGACCCTCGGCAAAGGCCAGGGGGCAGAAGACATAACTCGGTTTTTTTTTTTTTTGGGGGGGGGGCAAGTGAGAGAGAAATCTCAGTTCCTAGTTAGGATTGTGTGTCCGAGCCCTTGGGGGTAAAAAGAGAGAGAAAAAGGAAAGAAAGGGCCTTTTGAGACACCTCTAGGAAGAGATAGTGCATTTGTTTTTGTAGATGTGCTCACGAGCCACGCAGGTCCCAGAAGGGGGGCGGGGAGGGGGGACCACAGTGAATCTTGGGCAGAGCCCCCTGCTGGAGAGGGGCGCCCCCTGACCCACTTCTGCAGTCCTCTTCCCTGAGGTCGCCGCCCCACCCTGGGTGGAAATGCTAACCGGGAGGGCTGCACCGCGCGTGGCGTGGGAGGCCGCCTGCTCCCCACCCTAAGCCGTGACCCTGGGGCGCGGGGCGTGCGGGGACCCGGGTCGGCCCGTGCTGGAGCAGCCTCGCGCGGGCTCCCGGGTCCCCCCGAACCTCGGGCGTGTGCAAGGACCTCCGGGTTACCGCCTGGGTCCCTGGCACCTCAGCCCCCCAGCGGAGGGAAAAGGAGATTGAGCAGGGGAAGAAGCAGTAAACAGCTCCAGCGTCCGGGCCTCGCCTCTGAGAGAGCCCCGCTCCCCAGGCCCTGCCGCCGGCCGTCGGGGCCCCCCGCTGTCCCCGGGGCCGCGCTGTCCCGGACCCGGAGCACCCGAGTAGAGTCCAGGCCTCTCCCGGGATGGCTCTGGAGGCTCCCGAAGCGACCCGGGCAGCGGAGAACGGGGAAGTCAGGACTTACCTGTCATTACTTTCTACGCCATCTTGGATCCACTTGTCAACGTCCCCACAAAGCATTATGGGTAAGAAAGAGCCTTTAAAGTGACTCCCCCCCCCCTCGGCCCCCGACTCCCGCCTCCCGCCGCCGGCGCCGCCCCCTCCGGCCGCACCTCCCTCCGGAAAGTTGGCCCCAGAGGCCCGCCCGGCCCCCTTCAGCGCCAGCGGGACTTCTCAAGGAACACCCTTACTCACACACCCAGTTTTCCAACTGTGCCTTTGGGGTGCGCTCTCTTCCCCCCACTGTCCCTATCTCCCCGATTCCTTACGCAAGCTGCTGTCTGCCCCGCCGCGATCCTGTCCTAGAAGCCAGATACCCTACTCCTGCATTCAATCAACGCGTAGTGTCCCGGACGCGGGTGGTGTGCGAGCCGGCTAGCGGATGCCTAGATGTATGCAGGGATGCATGAGCGCATGAATGCGCACGCCTGCGAGCGGTCCCCCAGCTCCAGGTCCTTGCTACCGCACGCGCTTCCTGCCCCAGGGCATCCGCCACGCATGTCGCACCCGCGCGCGGGGACAGTGTCGGTATCCTTAGAAGCTACTCTGGGGCCCTGGGATCCTAGGAACTCAGTGAAACGCCGAGTCAACCCGCCCACAAAGCTGCAATTGGGATCTGGGAAGGTTAAACTAAATGCAACTTTTACCCCCAGTTTTCACAGCCTCGCGCGGTCCCCTCCTCTCGGCGGGTAACGTGATCTGCGACCCTGTAGGTCGGAGGACCCCTCCCCTAGGAATGTGGCTTTGGGCTCCGTAGGATTCAGCCGGGTTAGAGTCCAAATTGTGGACTGTGACTTCCCGGTGCAGGTAACTCAGGGGAGCCTGGCTGCAGAGTCTGGGTGGGGCGTGGATGCGCGCCTGGACCGGGAGGGGGTCCCCCGGGCGGGTTGGGGAGCAGTGCCTACCACGTTCCAACTGTCTTGTTCCCACAAGGCGGCGGGACTAGGTAGAGGGCGGGCGCCACGCTGGCTCAGGGCAGAGAGAGGAGGGGGATGTCCAGAGTGGCTTGGAGACAACCAGAACGCAGGAAGTAGGAGGCGACCGTGCGCCGGCAACAGACCTTTGCGAGCATCCCGCGGGCATCTGCTTTCTGGTGCAAGACAAGCCCCGCGCTTTCCCCGCCCCTCTCTTTTGCCTCAGGCGAGCGACACCTAGCTCAGGTGACCACCCCCTTTGCTCCCTGAAGTACCAGCTTCTTGCAGCCCTTGTCCTGCCAGAAATGTAGGTCTGTTCATTAATTCCCCACCCCCACCCTATTCGTTCTCTTCCTCCAATGTAAGCATTGCTGAGTTTGAGGACCTCTATATGCTCGCCTCCCTGGAGCAAGATTTGTGTCCAAAAGAAAATGCTCCGAGACTTCCGGGTAGATCCTGTTGTTTAGCTTTAGCGAGGGTTTAATCCCCAGTAACAAATAATTAAATCTCCAACACACCAAAGCTTGCGAACAAAATGCTGTTAAATGGTTCTGTAAATTCAAAGATACTGTGGGCTGCAGCCTTATCATGTAAACACACTCTTTTCGGTGCAAGGGGAGGGTCTTAGATCTACCTTTTTTTTAGGTACCCTTGGTTCCCACCAGAGGTGTCTGGGGCTACCTGAGTAATTGCTGACAACCTCTGCCCGTAGGGGGCAAAGCTCCACCATTCTATTGTCTCAGCCTGAAGACACAGGTGAGGTGTGGACTCATTAAGGGATTGGCCCTGGGGTCACTCTTGAGGGAGGAGAAGGTGAGTCACTCCAGCGGACTTGGAAGAGGCATTCAAGGGAGGGACCTCCCCTGAGTCACCGCTTTCCAGAGCTTCTGAGAAGCTCCCGTTGGGTTGGAGACAGGAGCCATCAGCTCTGGGCACCCCTAGGGTGGTCAAGGTGTCCCCTACAGGTCCCTTTGCTCTCCCTGCTAAGGAAGGCTCCCACATCCTGTGTCCAGGGTACCCTAGTTGCCCCTCCTCCAGTCCCTGTATTTCTTTAGCCACTAGGATGCACTAATGCAATGATTGGCAACTTCGAGTGGGCGATCTGAGCTTCCTTGTAAGTAAGTAATCAACCGAAGCACACATGGCTATGCCTGCCAAGCTGCCTCATTGGTAGGTAGTCTTGCTTTGCTTTAGAAAAACTTTGGCCCAAAGACAGATTCCATTTATGTCACTGCCCCTAGCGTGTGTTCTGGCAGGTTCTTGTCCCAGATGCCACCTGTTACTGGTGCTAAGAGAACCTCCTAACTCTCCTCTTGGGGCCTGCCCTTACATTCTGCTGTCTGTCTGACCAACTCGGATAGACCGTCATATTTCACATTTGTAAAATACAAATCAAGCCATGTGACTCCCTTATGCCTTCACATCACAATTGAGATGAGCCTAAGTTCCCAGGCATGGCCTACAGCTCAATATGAGATTCCCTTGTCTTCCCTTTCTCCATGATGAGTCCAGTGTGTCCTCCCTCTTTCCTATATCACCCCAAGTTCTTTCCCTGAGAAAAATATGTCCCTTGATCATCAGCTAACTCATCATCCAGGTCACTTTTAGTGTCACTCCTCCAAAAGGACTTTTGCCATCCCCTTAAATGAAACAGGCCAGTTGATTCTACTACCATTATTAGAAATTGTCTTATCAGGGCTGGAGAGATGGCTCAGTGGTTAAGAGTACTGATTGCTCTTCCAAAGATCCTGAGTTCAAATCCCAGCAACCACATGGTGGCTCACAACCATCTGTAATGAGACCTGATGCCCTCTTCTGGTGTGTCTGAACACAGCTACAGTGTACTAAGATATAACAAATCTTTTAAAAAAAGAAATTGTCTTACAATTTGTCTTATCATCTGACCCTCTCCCACGGATGCTTAGCATATATTTGCTGACAAAGTTTTACCAGCACAAGGGGGTAATGCGACAGTGCTGATGCCTGAAATGGACTGACCATCTTTTCCAACAGCTCTGATTGCGTTCAGCTGGGGACAACTCAGCTGCTGTTGACCCTGCCCTGCTTCTGAGCTGACTGACCCTGGTTCCCTCTTCCTTCCCCATCTTCTCTCTCCCCCATCACCCACGGCCACACCTTCTTAGTCTGAAGACTGCCAAGACTCCGGCTCTAGGCCTCTGTTCTTTAGATATATTGTCTAGTCACCTCTTTCCTAGACTTAAATGTTCACACCAGAAAGGGATTCCTGAGTGTCTTGGACCGCTCTGATGCCTTCTCCTGAGTGTGCAACTTCCTAGTATCTCTCATAGACACTCCAACCCCATGTTCTTATAACAGGAAGACCAGAAGCTTGCTATGTAGCCAATACTAACCCTGACACCTGACCTTTCTGCCCCTGCCTCCCAAGTGGTGAGATTACGACTACATCCCACCAGGCTCCCCGACTACAATTCAGTTGGGTTTTGGTGGTGGTGGTGGTGGTGGTGGTGGTGGTGGTGGTGGTAGTGGTGGTGGTGGTGGTTTTGGTTTTTTGGTTTGTTTGGTTTTTTAACTTGAGTTGTATGTGTGGTATATGTGTGTGTGCACATCTGTACATACATATGGCTAAGCCGGAGGAGGGTATCAGCTGTCATCCTCTCTCAGGGACCCTTTAGCTCTCTGTTTCAGTTAGACTGGCTGGAGAGAAAGCTTCCAGAATCTGCATGTCTCTGCTCTCCAATGACAGGGTTATAAGCACACCCCTCTTTTCTCAGCTTTTTCTGTGTGCGTGCTGGTGATGTGAACTCAGGTCCCCAAACATTTGTTTGTACAGCAAATGTTCTTACCCACTGAGCCATCTTGTGAGAGGCAGTTCTAGCCTACAAGGTGGGTCCTCAGGATTCATCTCAGGTCACCAGGCTTGGCAACAGGCACCTTTACCCACTGAGCCATCTTGCCAGCCCTCTATGTGTTTTTGTCGGGATGGCCTAGAACTCTCAGTCTTCCTGCCTCACCCCAGCACCACCCCACCCTTCATGAGACCTGCACCATCGAACCCAGCTCTTCAGCCTCCATTTTTGTTTCCAGTATTTTAGATTCCCTAGTCACTTCTAATGGCCATTCCCATTTTGCTGTAAAAACTCGAGGGAGCTGCTGCTGTCTCTCTGTCTTATTTTAAATTGCAGGATTCTTACACATAAGCCATATTTCTCTCCCTGTTTTGTTGTTTTGGTTAGCAAGGCCTTTTCACATAACATAATAGGTGTTTGCTTACACCTGCAGTGGAACATAACATCAATTTAGTCCTAATGTGTTTTCTAGAAAAAATTCTGCAAATAGAGACTGAGATGGCTCAGCAGTTAAAGCAAGCATAAAGAATGGGGTTCAGATCCCTAGAATCTTAGATAATGTCCGGTAGGAATGGTGGCCTCAGAAGGTAGAGACAGGACAGGTATGAAGAAATAATGATGCCAAACATGAGCCGGGCAGTGGTGGCGCACGCCTGTAATCCCAGCACTCTGGGAGGCAGAGGCAGGCGGATTTCTGAGTTCGAGGCTAGCTTGGTCTACAGAGTGAGTTCCAGGACAGCCAGGGCTATACAGAGAAACTCTGTCTCGAAAAAAACAAAAAAAAAAAAAGAATGATGCCAAACATGGTAGAGCACCTTATATCAACACTGGAGAAGCAGAGACAGTGGGATCTCTGTGAAGTCAAGGTCACAGCCCATACAGTGAGTTCCAGGTCAGCCAGAGCTACCTAGTGAGGCCCAGTGTCAAACAAACAAAAAAGAAAGGAAAGGAAAAGAAAGGGAAAGAAATAATAGCAAGGCATGATGGGAAGGTAAGACAAGAAATTCTCTTGCATCTAGGAGTTTGAAGTCAGTATCAACAGAATAACCAAAATCCTATCTTTAAAAGGGAAACAGAAAATAATGATTTGAAGAATAAAAATAAATAAATAAAATAAAATATCTGTGATTGAAACATTCGACAACAGTGAATGCGACGGGGAAAGGTTAGCCATTGGTATAGCGAAAGCGTTTCAAGGCTCTTACATTATCTGGAAATAAGGGTCACGTATCAGTGACTTAGGGATAAAGCAAGAAATGCAGGTTGGAAATCACAGGACAAGTGGGGAAGGCAAGTGGTAGCCGAGCTGATTATGGGGAGACAACCTGAATAAGGATATTCAGTACAAAAGATGGCAAAATTAAAAGTATGTGAAAAGAAGAAGAAGAAGAAGAAGAAGAAGAAGAAGAAGAAGAAGAAGAAGAAGAAGAGGAAGAAGAGGAGGAGGAGGAGATTGTCAGGACTCCAAGATGGCTCATTGGTTAAAGGCACTTGCTGCCCAACCATGTTAAGTCTTCCCCAGGACCCACGTAAAGATGGAAGGAGAGAGCCACCATCATAGGCATGCCCTCTGACCTTCAGGAATGACACGCTATTACCTCGTTGAGTAGGTATTGTGCAAAAATGAATAGTCACATGGGTGAGAGTTACTTTATCTCATTTGCGCAGGAATAACACTATATTAAATATGTAAAGCCTTATTTGTGTGGGTTTGATTGCAGAAACTAATAAAGTGGCCAGGAGAGATGGCTCAGCATTTAAGAGCACTGACTGTTCTTCTTGAGATCCTGAGTTCAAATCCCAGCAACCACATGGTGGTTCACAGCCATCCGTAATGGGATCTGATGCCCTCTTCTGTTGTGTCTGAAAACAGCTAACAGTGTACTCACATACATTTAATGAATGAATGAATGAATGAATGAATGAATGAATAAATAAATAAGTCTTTAAAAAAAAAAAAGCCAAGCGGTGGTGGCACACTCCTGTGATCCCAGCACTCTGGGAGGCAGAGGTAGGCAGATTTCTGAGTTCGAGGCCAGCCTGGTCTACAGAGTGAGTTCCAGGACAGCCAGAGCTATACAGAGAAATCCTGTCTCGGGAAAAACACAAATCCAGTCGGGCAGTGGTGGCGCATGCCTTTAATCCCAGCACTTGGGAGGCAGAGTCAGGCAGATTTCTGAGTTCAAGGCCAGCCTGGTCTACAGAGTGAGTTCCAGGACAGCCAGGGCTACACAGAGAAACCCTGTCTCAAAAAACAAAATCAAACAAAAAAAAAAAAAAGAAAAAAGAAAAGAAAGAAATAAGAAAGTATTCTCTAAATAATGGGAAAAATAAGCTTAAAAATAACAGGTTATCCAGGCATAGTGGCACACGTCTTTAATCCCAGCACCCAGATAGCAGAGGCAGATGGATCTCTGTAAATTCCAGGCCAGACTGGTCTACAGAGAATGTTCCAGGACAGCCAAGGCTTCACAGAGAGACCCTGTTTTGAAAACACACACACACACACACACACACTTATAACATAAGTGGGATTTAAACTAAATGATATCAACAATTCCTCTAATTAAGCCAGAGTAGTCAATAAGTGAGCTCCAGATTCAGATTCAGTGAGAGACCTTATTTCAAAAAGCAGGGTCGAGAGTGACTGAGCAAGGACACCAGATAGTGACCTCTGGTCTCCACATGTATAAGTGTGTACACTGTGCACATGTGCATGCACACACACACACACACAAGCAACCCAACATGATCATATACACCTTTAATTGCAACATTCTAGAGGCAGAGGCAGGTAGATTTCCAAATTCAAGGCCAGCCTGATCTACATAGTGAATTCCAGGACAGCCAGGCTATATAGAAAGACAGAGAGACTCTATCTAGGAGAAGAAGGAGGAGGGGAGGGAAGGAGGGAGGGAAGGAAGGAAGGAAAGAAGGAAAGAAGGAAGGAAGGGGGACAGGCAGCAGGCAGAAAAGAGAAAGAGAACAAAAGAAAGGCAGGCTGGGGGTGTGGCTCAGGACTCCATTGTGTGCTTTTGGAGGGTTCACACCCCAAGTTCTATCACCAATATCTCAGAAACAGGTGCGGTGGATACCAACACTTGGGAGGTGAAGGCAGGAGAATCAGGAGTTCAAGGCCAGCCTAGAATACAGGAGACCCTGCCCCCCCCCAAAAATAATTCAAAATCATAAGGATGATAATCTACTCAATTAACTAACATATAACAATTCCAAGTTTCTGTGCACTTACACAGATAACTTCAAATACATCAACAAAAAGAGTATGGAACTGCGAGACAATACTGAAAAATCTTCAGTTAGGGTAGAAGTTATCTTTATCCTTAACTATTAGGACAGAATTAGTAAGAAAGAAATGTGCACATGTGGACAAGCACACTTTAGCCGACTGAACATATATAGGCCAGGGTACCGCAACTACAGATCACAAGTTCTCAAGTACACAAGGAATGTCTTTGAAATGCTATAGATAAAACAAGTCCCAACAAAATCAAATTATTCAAATAGAGTACATTCTCAGACAATGATGCAACTCAGGCAGAAAATAAGAATTCTTAAAAATGTAAGTAGAAAATATCTGGGTCCTAGTTTGCTCTCTGATGCTGTGATAAAACACTATGACCAAAAGCAGCTTGGAGAGGAAGGGGTTTCTTTAACTTATGCATATCTTGAGTCGACTGAGAGAAGGAAAGGCCAGAGAGGAACCTGGAAGAGAAGCCATCGAATGCTGCTTACTGGCTTGATCTTTATAGCTCACTCACCCTGTTTATACAATCCAGGACCATCTACCTGCCCAGAAATGGTACTTCCCACGGTGCACTGGGTCTTCCCACATTAACCATTAATCTAAAGCCCTACAAGCCAGGCATGGTAGCAAATGCCTTTAACCCAACACTGGCTAGGCAGAGGCAGGCTGATGTCTATGAATTTGAGACCAACCTATTCTGCATAGTTAAGTTGCAGGAACAGCCAGGGCTACAAAGTAAGATCCTACCCTCACCACAAAAAAAAAAAAGAAAGAAAGAAAGACAGAAAGAAAGAGAGAGAGAGAGAGAAATAAAAAAGAAAAAGGAAGAAAGGAAAGAAGAAAGAAAGAAAGAAAGAAAGAAAGAGAGAGAGAGAGAGAGAGAGAGAGAAAGGAAGGAAGGAAGGAAGGAAGAAAGAAAGAAAGAAAGAAAGAAAGAAAGAAAGAAAGAAAGAAAGAAAGAAAGAAAGAAAGAAAATGTCTTGCATGCACTGTGATGGAGGTATTTTCTCAATTAACATATCTCTTCTCAGATAACTCTCACTTGGGTTTTAAAAAAAAAAAAAAAAAAGCAAAGCTGGGCGGTGGTGGTGCATACCTGTAATCCCAGCACCCTGGGAGGCAGAGGCTCCCAGAAAAAAAAAAAAAAAAAAAGCAAAACAGAATGAACAAACAAAAACCTATGTGTTGTGTCTTAGGACATTATGTGTTCAAAAACTGTGCATAATTTTTAAGTAACACAAATTTTATTTTTATTTATTTATTTATTTTTATTCTTTTTTTTTCTTCCTTTTTTTTGGGGGGGGTGGGGGGGAGGTTTGAGTCAGTTTCTCTGTGTAGCCCTGGCTGTCCTGGAACTCACTCTGTAGACCAGGATGGCCTGGAACTCAGAAATCTGCCTGCCTCTGCCTCCCAAGTGCTGGGATCAAAGGCGTGTGCCACCACTGCCCTGCCACAAATTTTGAAAAACACAAAGTTAATGAAAATGGGGGACAGCTGGAGAAATGGGTTAGTAATTGTCACACCTACTGATTTTCCAGAGGACCAGGTTTGATTCCAAGCCACCACATGGCAATTTACAACTGCTTTTAACTCCAGTTATGGGGCATCTGACCCCCCCTTCTGTCTGCGCCCTGTGAGCGACAGGCATGTATGGGACACACTTACATACATGCAGGCTAAATATTCATACAAATAAAATAAAAATAATGAATAAATCTTTTAAAATGTAAATATTACCTCAAGATAGATCAGTGGTAGAATACTGGTCTAGCATGCACAAGGCCCTGGCTTGCACCCCCTGGACCACAGTTAATCATAAATACAATATGACATCCTAAAGCTGAGATGCAGCTTCAATAGAATTTGTTTTGTTTTGTTTATTTGTTTGTTTTTCAGTATTGAGAACCAAACACAGTGCCACACACATTCGAGACAAAATCCTCTACCACCTAACTACATACCAAGTCTTGTTTTCAATTTTTTGAATAGGTAATGAGTTAAGAGTTCAAATTTTGCCAGGAAGGGGTGGCTTTTGCCTTTAATCCCAGCACTGGGGAGACAGAGGCATGTGGAAAGTGCCCTATGAATTGCTGGTCAGGGAAGCCTTGAAGCCCCTCTTACACACACACAATACAATACAATACAATACAATACAATACAATACAATACAATACAATACAATGCAATGCAATGCAATACTACAATGTAATGCAATGCAATGCAATGCAATACAATATACATGCTATTATTATTGGTCTTGGTTGTCCTCTAGAACTGGATGGTAAGACCCTGTTGCCTAAGAACATACTTAACGACAACACAGAACAGTCCAGCTGGAATTGAGTTGGAAGCCTTTTCCGCAGTGATTCGTTTTTTCTGGTGTGGTGCTGCAAACCACAATGCAGAGCAGTAGGTGAGAAAAACAACTCCTCGTCTTACTCAGCAATGGACCCTAAAAGCGTGACAGTGAGTATGTGCCCACACATGAAAGAGTAGCATGTCCCTGTGGGGGTAACCAACCACTGCCTGATTGAATCTGCAGCCTGAGCCACTGTTGGCCATTCATGCCTGCTGCCTTAAACCCCCTCAAAAGCCCAGGCCCGAGCATGTTCATGAACATGCTAAATGTTCATGTCAAAACCATGAGAAAGAAGAGAAGCAACCCCCACGAGCTGTCCCCTGACCATCACTTGTATGTGTCACCCATTCCCCCAACCCCTGTGCGCGTACAAAATAGAATAAATAAATACATTTTTAAATACTAAAAAAAAAATCCCTCAGATTTAGAATGTAGAGAAATGCTATATGTCAAGTGGTGGTGGTGCAGAGGGGAGAGGCAGAAGCAGGAGGATCTCTGAGAGTTCAAGGCCAGCCTGGTCTACAAATCAAGTTCGAGGCCAGCCAGAGAGGTTACACAAAGAAACCCTGTCTTCTTTTTTTTAATTTTTATTTTTATTTTATTTATTTATTTATTTATTTTTAAGATTTATTTATTTATTATATGTAAGTACACTGTAGCTGTCTTCAGACACTCCAGAAGAGGGTGTCAGAACTCATTACGGATGGTTGTGAGCCACCATGTGGTTGCTGGGATTTGAACTCAGGACCTTCGGGAGAGCAGTCAGTGCTCTTAACCGCTGAGCCATCTCTCCAGCCCTGGTTTTGTTTTTTTTGAGACAGGGTTTCTCTGTGTGGTCCTGGCTGTCCTGGAACTCACTCTGTAGACCAGGCTGGCCTCGAACTCAGAAATTCGCCTGTTTCTGCCTCCCAAGTGCTGGGATTAATGGCGTGTATCACCACATCCTGGCAAGAAACCCTGTCTTGAAAAATCAAGAGTGGGGGCGGTGGTGGCGCACGCCTGTAATCCCAGCACTTGGGAGGCAGAGGCAGGCGGATTTCTGTGTTCGAGGCCAGCATGGTCTACAGAGTGAGTTCCAGGACAACCAGGGCTACACAAAGAAACCCTGTCTCAGAAAACAAAACAAAACAAAAAACAAAAACAAAAACAAGGAAAAAATCAAAAGGGGGTGGTGGTGGTAATCCTACAGATCAATGAGGAGAGAAGAAAAATAGGTAAAAAGTGTTTAACAGGCAATTTATCGGAAAGATAAGCCAAATGACCAGTAGCTGTTTGACAATGCTCAGCTTCACAAATCAGCGACATAAAAAATCAAAGTCATGATGATCGCTGTACCACACACACAGGGTCTAGAATGTAAAGGCTCGCTCTTGTCTTGCTGTGACTTGGAGGTGTTTGGGTCAGAGCCTAACAGCCAGACTTGACCTCCCTCCCTAGACAGCGGTGAGGAGGTGTGCTCAGTACAGGAAGAACAACCACAGAGAAGCCACTGACCCCAACCCTTCTTCAGAGCCTTGACAGGAGGCCTAGGTTTCAATAGAAGATAAGAGGCATGCATGACCAAGGGTGTGGACCCACCTCCTATGAGTGGTCTGATGATGTCAAAAATTTTGAAATCTTCCCGGGAGGCGACTTTCCCTCTGGCTGGCAGCAAGAGCCTTCTTCACCCAGCACGAGATCCTAATTCCTTGAAGGCCATTGTTAACTAATCTGATAGCCAAAGGGAGGGGAACGCGCATTTCCAGAATAGCTTCGTTCCTGGCCGGGATAGTCAGTCCCATACCGAGTGGTGCTGAAGACATTTACAAGGAATCTTCCAGATCTAGCCAGTAAGAGTTGAAATGGGTGAAGGAACCTTAACAAAAGATCAGCCAGTGTCTTCTAAAGGTGAACACAAACCTAGAGAGGTGCTCAGCGGAAAGACACAACCCAGTGTGCTCGAAGACATGATCAAGCCTGGAGCTGCTCCTCGCTGGTGGACCCCTCACTCAAAAAGAGTGAGGCTCTGGGGGTAGCGCCTCAGCAGCAACAAAGAAAAAAGAGGAAATCGCCCATCGGGATGGCCCACTGAGTAAAGGCACGCACCGCCTCGCTGACCTGAGTTTCTTCCCAAGAAATCACATGGTAGAAGGAAAAAGACTGTTTCACCCAAGTTGTCACACACACACACACACACACACACACACAGAGTTATTATTCATTCATTCATTTATTTTAGAAAGAGAAAAGGTATTTACAGAGGCCAGCTGCTAAAAAAAAAAAATCACCTGTTGCCAAACCTGAGGACCTGGGTTCCATCTCTGTGACCCACATGGTGGAATAAGAACCAACCCCCAGAAGCTGTCCTCTGAGCTCTACATGCACACAATGGAGTGCCCTTCCTCTTCTGGTGTATCTGAAAATAACTACAGTGTATTCATATCATAAATAAATAAATAAAATCTTAAAAAAAAAAAAAGAAAGAAAGCATGAGAGACTGGTTCACATTCTGCAAACATAAAAGACTTTCCCAAGACTGTTGAGGCAAATACAACAGTTGCAATAGAATCCAGACAGTACGTCCTTTTAGAGAAAGTTCAGATAGCAACCAAAACCAAGTTACAACATCAGCTGGCACATGCTTAGCAAAAAGACAATGATGTAGAAAACCAAGGTCATGGAGGCCACTAGGGGAAATGAGGAGATGGATAAGGATTCTTCATTGTTTGCAAGTATTTGTTTCTGACACTAGACTCTTGTTTCAGAGGGTTTTGTTTTATTTATTCTGGTTTATTTGTTTTGGAGGAATTTTTTTTTTTTTGAGACAGGATCTTTCTAGATATCCCAGGCTGGCCTCAAACTTGAGATCCTTCTATCTTAGCCTCCTAAGGTCTGAGATTATTGGCTTGTGCCACCTCCATATCCGGTGCGGTGTTGTTCTTGAACAGAAGTTTTGTTGTGTGGCTCTCTACTTTGTAATAAAACAGTGAGCTGTGTTTCCCACACTTTCTATTAAGAGGATTAGATTTCTCACTAGGAAAGGTTAAAAGTAGAGCCGGGCGTGGTAGTGCACACCTTTAATGCCAGCACTGGAAGGTAAAGGCAGGTGGATCTCTGACTTTGAGGACAGCCTGATCTACAGATCGAGTTCTAGGACAGCCAGGGCTACACAGAGAAACCTTGAAATCTTGTCTAGGGAGCAAACAATTGAAAACAAAATTGAAAAAGAACAGAAAAGAGGGTGTTAAAACACTGGACTTAGTGTGGGCAGAATCATGTGGTTTCCCCATCTGTGAACATACAGACTGTTACCAAGCTCACACATTGACACAAGTTATCTTTATGGATTCGGAAAGGTACTGAAGGGAGGCTCTTGGCTGATTTACTGCTCCCCTAACAGATTTCTGTTGGGGAAAATGATCTGCGAGATGAGGTACCTGCCTACTGCAGTAAAAGACCTACTGTGAGCAAGGCTGGGTCTCTCCTGCCTCTTACCAGGAGGGCACCTCAGTCTGGCTGGAAAGACTAGCTAGTCTAGCTGTAAGTTTGTAAGGTGACCAGAGCCAGACCCAGAGCAGGCAGGAGGGGGCTGTCATCTTAAGAAGTCACTGTGATATACGGGGCTGGGGCAGGGAGGAGGCAGTCCTGCTGGATGGGAACAGAACTTTCCCTTCAGTAAAAGTCTTTTAGCATTAGATAGGGGTGCTGGTTGTATGCTGATAACTGTGGAAGTGCTCTAAATACCTCTGAACTGCAATGTTAACAATGGCTAAGCATTCTTGTTTCGAGAGACAGAGTCTTGTAACACTGGCTGGCCTGGAACTCACTGTGTAGACCAGGCTGGCCTTGAACTCACTAGCCGGCCGGCCTCTCCTTCCATCATCAATGGCATGTGCCACAGTGCCCAGCCTAAAAATAGCCAAGTCCAACCCCTAGCACTGCAAGAGATTACTCGGTTAGTTAAGTGAAAGTCCTAATTTTGAGGCATGGTAGCACATGCCTGGCCCATTTCGGCACTGCAAAGATGATGGTGGGAGGATCAGGAGTTTGAGACCAGTGTGGGCTCAAACAAAACAAAAACAAACAAACGAAAGCTTCAACAAGTCAGGAAGTAGTAGCACAGGCCTGTCATCCCAGCACTCTGAGAGGCAGAGGCAGGTGGATTTCTGAGTTCGAGGCCAGCCTGGTCTACAGAGTGAGTTCCAGGACAGCCAGGGCTACACAGAGAAACCCTGTCTCGAAAAAAACCAAAATAAAAAAAAAAACAAAAAAAAAATTAAAAAATTAAAAAATGTAAAAAAAAAAAAGGCATTTCAGCATGAAGATCTTTAACACAAAGATTTATTTAGCTGGGTGTGGGGGCACATGCCTGTAATCCCAGCCCTTGGGAGGCAGAGGCAGGCAGATTTCTGAGTTTGAGGCCAGCCTGGTTCCAGGACAGCCAGGGCTACACAGAGAAACCCTGTCTCGAAAAACCAAAAAAAAAAAAAAAAAAAAAAAAAGCTTCAACAGTCAAAGCTGGAATTTATCTCAATTTAAGAATTTTTAAACTCAAAAGACATATTTAAGAAATAAAAGGGTTTTTTTCTCTTTGTCCACTGAGGCAGAAATCTTGAAGCAAGAATTTACAGAATTTCTGCTGTGCCTAAACCTACCCACAGTACCTATTTCTTGCTTTCAGGTTGTTGTTATTTTTGTCCATTACCAATGACCTTCTCTCTCTGACTCAGGTGTGTGTGTGTGTGTGTGTGTGTGTGTGTGTGTGTGGTGTGTTTATGTACCTGTGTGTATTCCTTGTGTACTTGTTAAGTGAGTATTGCATGCCTATGTTCAGCGTGCTCAGTGTATATGTGTGTGTGCTTAGCATGTGTGTCCTACATGTGTGTGGTGCATATGTGCACACAGCTGCTTCCCACCCTCTGCAGGCTTTTGCTCTCGCAGCCCTGTACTGCTGAGTCTGCATCTCTGCAGCCTGCCCTCTAGCTGTCCCTGACAGGAAGCCAGGCTTCCTGGGGTCTTGAATCAGCAGCGCAGGAAGGAAATAGAGGCTGCAGAACTGTCAGATAGGACGCAGCTGACTCCAAGGCGCCATCCATACCCCCCAGAACAAGCTGGAGCAGGCTTCCAGACCTGGACCCGAAACCTTGGCATCAGAAACAGAAGCTCAGGCTCTGATTTGCACTGTTCCCGTTGTTCCCACAGACCTGAGCAACTCCCCCCAGTCAGTCCTCAGGCTTCCAGCTGTAGTTTCCTCTCCGTGAGGCAGAAATAATAAAACAGCCTTTCCCTCAATTGTTGTGGCATTCAAAGTCTTTAAAAACAGCAAGAACACTGGCTAGGTGTGGAGGCACATACCTTCAATCCCAGCTCTCAGAAGGCAGATAGATGCAAACAGATCTTTGTGAGTTCCAGGCCAGGCCAGTAGCAAGTTCAAAGCAAATGGGGGGGGGGGGGGTTACTTGTTGGGACCCTGCTTCAAAAGATTCAAGAATACAAAGGACATACAAACGATATTGTGTGTGTGTGTGTGTGTGTGTGTTACAGCATGTGTGTCATGGAGGTCAGTCTTTGGGAATTGACTTTCTTTCATGGGACCCAGGACTCAAACTCAGGTTGTCTTACTTGGCAACAAGTGCCCTTACCCCTTTACCATCTCACTAACTCACCTATCCTTATTTATTTTTATTTATGTGTATGGGTGTCTAGCTGCATGTATGTGTGAGTACCAGGTACATGCCTCGTTGTCAGAAAAGGCCAGGAAATGACATCAGATCCCCTGGTATTGGATTATAGATAGTTGTAAGATACCATGTGTGTGCTGGGAACTGAACCCAGGCCCTCTGTAAGAGCAGCCAGTGCTCCTGTTATACAGTGAGCCATCTCTCCACCCCTCACGCCTGTTCTTAAAAGATCTCACTCTATCCCAGAATGTCCCGAAATTCACTATGTGTCCCTAGACTGGTATCTGATTAGTAGCCATCCTCCTGCCTCAGCCTTCTTAGTGCTGTGATAATAGGCATGTGTCAGTGTGATGGTTTGTATATGACTGGCCCAGGAAGTAACCCTATTAGGAGGTGTAGCCTTGTTGGAGTAGGTGTGTCACTATGGGCGTAGGCTTAAGACCCTCACCCTAGTTGCCTGGAAGTCAGTCTTCTACTAGCAGCTTTCAGATGAAGATGTAGAACTCTCAGCTCCTCCTACACCATATCTGCCTGGATGCTGCCATGTTTCTGCACTGATGACAATGGACTGAACTGAGCCTGTAAGCCAGCCCCAATTAAATGCTGTCTTTTATGAAACTTGCATTGGTCATGGTGTCTGTTCACAGCAGTGAAACCCTAACTAAGGCAGTCAGTGACCATGACTTGCTATATCTGATGTTACAGGTCTCATCCAAGCTCAAGAAAGTGGTGGTGGAGTATGGGATGTGAGTGTGGTGTGTGTGTGTGTGGTATGGTATGTGTGAGTGTGTGGTGTATGGTGTGTGTGTATGGTGTGGGTGTGTGTGTGTGTGTGTGAGTGAGTGTGTGGTGTATATGTGTGTGATGTGTGAGTGTGTGGTGTATGGTGTATGTATGGTGTGTGTGTGTGTATGAGTGAGTGTGTGGTGTGTGTGTGTGGTATGTGTGTGTATGAGTGAGTGTGTGGTGTGTGTGTGTATGAGTGAGTGTGTGGTGTATGTGTGTGTATGTGTGTGTGTGGTATGTGAGTGTGTGGTATATGGTGTGTGTATGGTGTGTGTGTGTATGAGTGAGTATATGGTATATGTGTGTAGTGTGTGTGTATGAGTGAGTGTGTGGTGTGTGTGTGTGTGGTATGTGAGTATGTGATGTGTGAGTGTGTGGTGTATGGTATGTGTATGGTGTGTGTGTATATGAGTGAGTGTGTGGTGTGTATGTGTGCGTATGTATGGAGTGTGAGTGTGTGGTATATGGTATGTGTGTGTATGTGTGAAGTGTGAGTGTGTGGTGTATGGTGTGTGTGTATGACTGAGTGTGTGGTGTGGTGTGTATGTGTGAGTATGTGGTGTGGTGTGTATGTGTGTGTGTGTGGTGTGTTCTACATCTATAACCACCCACTTGCCAAGCTTCCCTCTCATCTGTTTTGAAACAGAACTGTGTTGCCTTCAGTGTGTTTTAGTAGGCTGTGTGGTTTCATCCCAATGCCTGGTCTAGATGCAGAGCTGCCTTGACTGTGACCTTCACATTGCTTTGGTTAATATCTGGGTTTCTTCTCCATCCTCTCTATAAAGGACAGTCTGGGGTACTCAAAGGAATCTTTTCCTGGGGAATCATTACAGGCACTTGACCATGGAACCTCTCTTTTAAACCTAACTATTCAGCGTTCAGATTTTGATTTGTAAACTATTTTGCAAAATCTGCAAAAGCCTACTAGTTTTGGATTTTGAAACTGGCACAGACAGTCCCCAGCAGCGAGTCCTCACAAGTGGGGTGGGGACAGATTTCTATAAACAAAGCAAGATGCAATCTCTCCAGCCTTCCACAAAAATGTTTACATCCACAGAAAGGGCCTCTGGCTCTGCCAGGCTATCTCAGGAACCATGCAAAGCTGCAGATGAAGTCCTCCACGAACCAGATCCAGAACCTTCAAGTGCATATTTCACCCAAACACGTGTCTTTGCCCTCTTTGCTTGACCAAAAGGTAAATATCCCTCACAAGAAGGGAGGGAAGACAAGAAGGGCAGGGGAAGGGTTTACTTGATGAATGGTCGGTTGGTTTTTTATTTTTGTTTTTAAGGTTACTTTATATATGTGTGTGTGTGTGTATATATACATATATATATACATACCCCATATATATGCCTGATACCTGCTGAAAGAAAGGGTCAGAAATTGGTATTAAGGACAGTTGTGAATCTTGTGGTGCTGGGAACCGAACCCAGGTCCTCTTTAAAAGCAACATGTGGGGCTGGAGAGATGGCTCAGTGGTTAAGAGCACTGACTGCTCTTCCAGAGATCCTGAGTTCAATTCCCAGCAACTATATGGTACCTCACAACCATCTGTAATGGGATATGATGCCCTCTTCTGGTATGCCTGAAGACAGCAACAGTATAGTCATATACATTAAATAAATAAATAATAAAAATTAAAAAAAAAAAAGCAACAAGTGCTCTTAACCAATGAGCCATCTCTCTAGCCTTTCAAGGCAGGGTTTTGGGTTTTTTTCCTTATTTATGTATTTATATTTATTTTTGAGATAGAGACTCTCTCTGTAGTCCTGGATGTCCTGGAGCTCGCTGTATAGACCAAGCTGATAAAACAGGATTTCTAAAAACCCTAAAATAAGCCAGGCGTGGTGTTGCATGCCTGTAATCCCAGCACTCGGGAGGCAGAGGCAGGCAGATTTCTGTGTTCAAGGCCAGCCTGGTCTACAGAGTGAGTTCCAGGACAGCCATGGCTACACAGAGAAACCCTGTCTCAAAAAACCAAAAAAAAAAAAAAAAAAAAAATTAGTTCGTGTGGGAGTGGGTAGGCGGGGTATGAACCTGTTCGTGGGTGTGTTCATGTCAGACACATGTGTATAAGGGCCTGTGGAGGGCAGAGGCTGATACCCAGGGTCTTCCTCTATTGCCCAAGGTTTCTCCTTGAACCCTGAGTTTATTAATTCAGCTAAAGTAGCTCACCAGAAAGCTCCAGGAATCTTCCTCAGCAGTGGGATTTCAGATGCATGTTTGACTTTATAGGTGGCCACTGGAGATCTGAACCCAGGTCCTCACACTTGCACCACAAATTGCAAGAGGAGGAGAAGGAGAAGAGGAGGAGAAGGAGGAGGAGGAGGAGAAGGAGAAGGAAGAGGAGGAGAAGGAGAAGGAAGAGGAGGAGAAGGAGGAAGAGGAGAAGGAGGAGGAGGAGGAGAAGGAGGAGGAGGAGAAGGAGGAGAAAGAGAAGGAGGAAGGAGGAGGAGGAGAAGGAGGAGGAGAAGGAAGAGGAGGAGAAGGAGGAAGAGGAGAAGGAGGAGGAGGAGGAGAAGGAGGAGGAGGAGGAGGAGAAGGAGAAGGAAAAGGAGGAGGAGGAGGAGGAGGAGGAGGAGAAGAAGAAGGAGAAGAAGAAGAAGAAGAAGAAGAAGAAGAAGAAGAAGAAGAAGAAGAAGAAGAAGAAGAAGAAAGAAAGAAAGAAAGAAAGAAAGAAAGAAAGAAAGAAAGAAAGAAAGAAAGAAAGAAAGAAAGAAAGAAAGAAAACAAATATAAACAAAATTACTGACACAAAAGCCTTGTGCCCAGTTTGTGCAGCGGTCACCAGACCTCCTCTGCACCGTAACAATAGCCCGTCACATAATAGTGAGTCCCAGCATCTCAGACGACAGACAGACCAGAACCTCTGACTGATTTATCAGTAGCTATTAACATTCCTCCGTGCCCACAATTGGCTTTCTTTTTCAGTCCAGCCTTTTTTTCCCCCTGCTGGCCCTTGAACTGTGTTCATGAGCCTGATTGAGTTATATGAAGGCTTTATTTGAACTCTCAAGAGTTTCTAACACTGAGAACAACAATGAGTGGATGGTTTTGGAGTTTTTCCTTTTACATCAAATAAAGCTGCCCTTGCTAGAACTCTTAGACACGAGGAAAAGGCTCCAGCCCAGGCAGCAGGACCAACACAGAGCGAACCAGTACAGCCTTAAGCCTTTCTGCTTCCCTTGTCATTTCTGGTACACACACACACACACACACACACACACACACACTGGGCCCCTAGGATGGTTAGATGTGACACAGCCTAGAATTACCCAGAAAGGGAAGCCTCCATGAGGAGCTGTCAAGCCGAGGTTGGCCTGTGGGCGTGTCTGGGGGATTAATAGATGGGAGAAGACCCAGCCTGGCAGTGGGCAGCACCAGTGCCTGGCTTTGGCTCCTGGACTGTAGGGTAGAGAAAGCTAGCTGAGCACTAAATGTGCACACATTCATTTTCTCTCTGCTGGCTGAGGATGTCCGGTGGCCAGTCACTGAAGTCCCCCCCTCCAGCGTCCCCTCAGCGAGAGACTGGACAGAGCCTGGGACTTCAAGCTAAATAAAATAACCTCTTTCTCCCTGAACTCGCTTTTTGTTGCGAGTATTTTTGTCATAGTAACAATAAAAAAAAAACTTCCTTCCCTCATCGAGACTTCTTTACTTCCCTTAACCCTGTTCACCAAGAGTTTCAAGAACTTGGAGGGAAAAAAAAAACCTATTCCTTACATATTGTTTTATTATTAGTAATGGTAAATTACATTAATGTTAATCGATTGACATTTGTTAATGGATATTTATTGGTGAGTATGAACTATTAATTATTATTAATTAATACTAATGTTTTTGTTCTTACTAGGTGCCCTAGGCTGCCACCCACCCATGATCCTGAGTACCGGAGTTAGAGGTATGCATCCCCACACCTGTTTTACCCAGGATTCATTCATTCTTTCTTTCTTTCTTTCTTTCTTTCTTTCTTTCTTTCTTTCTTTCTTTCTTTTCTTTCTTTCTTTTCTTTCTTTCTTTTCTTTCTTGAGACAGGGTATAGCCCTGTATAGCCCTACCTGTCCTGAAACTCACTCTGTAGACTAGGTTGGCCTCGAACTCAGAAATCTGCCTGCCTCTGCCTCCCAGAGTGCTGGGATTACAGGTGTGTGCCACCACCGCCTGGCTTACGCAGGATTCTTATCTTTCATTTCTATTTTCTAGATCCCCATTTCCTCCTCCTCCTGGCTGACCACATCTCTCATCTCCCAGGCTCTCCAGCCGCAGATCTAACATCCTTTATGCCATCAGGTTGTCCCCACACTGTCACTTAGGTCATAACTGAGATTGTCCCTATGAAAGTGGTCTGGGGGGCTAGAGAGATGACTCAGTGGTTAAGAGCACTGACTGCTCTTCTGAAAGTCCTGAGTTCAAATCCCAGCAACCACATGGTGACTCACAACCATCCGTAATGAGATCTGACATGCTCTTCTGGAGTGTCTGAAGACAGCTACAGTGACTTACATATAATAAATAAAGATTTTTAAGAGAAAGAAAGAAGGAAGGAAGGAAAGAAGGAAAGAAAGAAAGAAGAAAAGGAAGGAAGGCCGAGCAGTGGTGGCGCACGCCTGTAATCCCAGCACTCTGGGAGGCAGAGGCAGGCAGATTTCTGAGTTCGAGGCCTGCCTGGTCTACAGAATGAGTTCCAGGACAGCCAGGACTACACAGAGAAACCCTGTCTCGAAAAAACCAAAATCAAAAAAAAAAAAAAAAGAAGGAAGGAAGGAAGGAGGAAGAAGGAAGGAAGGAGGAAGAAGGAAGGAAGGAAGGAAGGAAGGAAGGAAGGAAAGGAAGGAAGGAAGGAAGGAAGGAAGGAAGGAAGAAAGAAAGAAAGAAAGAAAGAAAGAAAGAAAGAAAGAAAGAAAGAAAGAAAGAAAGAAAGAAAGAAAAGAAAAGAAAGAAAGGAAAAGAAAAGGCTCTGGGATGGTCCGATGTGTAAGCCTGGAGACTTGATCCATTTCCCTAGCACCCAGGAGGTAAGCTGGTAGTGGAAGCTGATGTCCATAACTTCAGGGTGAGGGTGGGTGGGGGTGGGGTTTTCAGAGGTAAAGTCAAGGAGAACCCAGGAGCTTACTGGGTTCTCAAGCCAGAGAACAAGCTCCAGTTTCAGTGAGAGACAATCTCAAAACTTAGACCCAGAAGCCAGAGAGTGGTAGCAAACACCTTTGATCCCAACACTCAGTAGGCAGAAGAAGCTGGATCTCTGTAAGTCTGAGGCCAACCTGGTCTACAACAAGAGAATTCCAGAACAGCCAGGACTACACGGAGAAACCCTGTCTGGAAAAACCAAAAGAAAAGACGCAGGTTCCATTCATAGCATCTACATGGCGGCTCACAACTACCTGCAACTCCAGTCCCGGAAGATCTGACACCCTTTTCTGGTTTCCATAGGCACCAGGCACACACATGGTGCACAATAATATACATGCAGGCAAAACACTTAGAGAAATAAAATAAAAATAACAGGAAGGCAGGACCATCAAGATGACTCAGTAGGTAAGAGTACCTGGAACCAGGGCAGACAATTTAAGTTCTCTCCCTGGGGGAAGAAGAAAACCAATTCCCTCAAACTGCTCCCTGACCTCTAGGTCACACCGAATTGCATGGCCCTACCCCATAAAAAAAAGAAACAGATGTTTAAAAACAAAAAAGGTAGAAATTGATTGAAGAAGACACCTGGCAACGACACCTGGCTTCCAGCCTTCACACACTCACACACACACACACACACACACACACACACACCTATAGATAGACAAACAGATCGTACACACTGATTACCTTAATTTAACTGGTGTTATAACACAAGTTTGTTGCCCGCCTCGATATCCATTCTCTTCCCGCAACAGGAACAAAGAGTTGTTACAAAAGGCAGTGGCAGGGAGTGGGGGGAGGGAGTGGTGGGTGCTCATCTGGCTTGCTGAAAGCCTGGGTTCAAATCCCCCCTCATAAAAGCAGGTGTACCAGGTGAGGTGGCCCACCTTTAGGACACCAGCACTGAAAACCAGAGGCAGGAGGGTAAGTTCACATTCATGCCAAGTGTGAGGCTGCCTGGGCTATGTTAGAGCTTATGTAACAAAAAGAAAGAAGGGGGGAGGAGAAAGAGAGAAAGAGAAAAAGAGAGAGAAAGAAAGAAGAAAGAAAGAGAAAAAGAGAGAAAGAAAGAAAATAAAAAGAGAAAGAAGAAAAAAAGAATATTCAAACTATTACATTATTATTTGTGAAATGCATGCAGCTAATTAAAAAGGGAGACAAAACATCTCTGCAGCCAGATATATATTCTAAGATATGAAATTTATAAAATCATTTCATATATACATAAACTTTACCTAGCCCATGCAAAAGCCGTAAGACCCAGGGCGGTTTCATAGGGAAAACAGAAATAAAGTAGGGATTTCTTTGCTTGTTTTTCAACACAGGGTCCCACTGTGCAGCCCATGCTGCTGTGGAGCTCACTGGATAGGACGGGATACTCTTACAATTAATCCCATCCTCCTGAGTGGCTGGGATAATGGGCGACCTCCAAGCCTGGCTAAGGCAGGAGACTCTAAGGATTCCAATTTCAACTATGTATCCCTGCCCAGCCTGCCATTCACCATGCATTGCAAGTTGGCCTAGAACTCACGGAAATCCACCTGCCTCTACAACCACAGGCCCCAAAACCAAAACCCCTCATCACCATAAAGTTTTAAAATCAGGAAATGAATCCTGTTCATTCCAGTTCACTCACTCATAGGTGGGTTTCAGACTTTGCCAGCTGCATTAGCATCAGTCTCCTTCACTGTGATTGGTCGTCTGTCCAGCTGTCCTTCGCGTTTCTGAGGATCAGACCCCAGGCTTGTGCACGCTAGGTGAGGAGGGTCCTTGTTCACTTACACTCCAGGCTCTTCCTCCTGTTTTTCCCCCTCCACTATCTAGAAGTTTCCTCCCATTCCCAGCCTTGAGATTTTGGAGAAGTGTCTTTTGTTCCCATTAGAAACAGCTGATACTTCTGTCCTGATTAGGCTGGGTCTGCGCGTTGGGGACAGGGATACTCCCTAAGGAACACAAAGCCAATCTCCAGGCATCCTAGGAGAAAGCAGCCTCTGTCAGTTTGTCCCGTGGGAACTTTGATCATGGTCACAATGGTGCCTGCCCATTTTATTTATTTATTTACTTATTTATTTACTTATTTATTTACTTATTTATTTTATTTTCTTGCTGCAAAGCTGCTGTTTTTCCTTTCTGTAAAATTAAATGGTTAGGAGCAGGGCGGTGGTGGCGCATGCCTGTAATCCCAGCACTTGGGAGGCAGAGGCAGGCAGATTTCTGAGTTCAAGGCCAGCCTGGTCTACAGAGTGAGTTCCAGGACTGCCAGGGCTATACAGAGAAACTCTGTCTCGAAAAAAAAACCAAATTTAAAAAAAAAAAAAAATTAAAGGGTTAGGGCTGCAACTTGGTGTTAGTATGCTAGCCCACCATGCCTGAGGCCCTGGGTTCAAATCCAGACATGATGAAAAGAGAAATAAAAATGTGAACACAGCTTACTGGGAACAACTGTGGAACTAGATGTAACTTGTTACCACTTCGCCTTTCCAACGCTAAATTTTGCAGGGTTTGATGATCTGTGTGTATTAATTGCTGTGATGATTGGCTGATAATTTCTTTTTCTCCACTTATTTATTGGGGGCAGGGTAGAGCATGTGTGTGTGTGGAGATCAACATGAAAGAAACAGCTCTCTCCCTCTACCGTACGAGTGCAGGAATTGAACTCGGGTCATCAGGCTTGGTAGCCAGCATCTTTACCCCCAAGCCATCCTACTGCCCTGCCATTTTTCTGTTTGTGGTTTTTATTTTTCAAGACAGGGTCCCTCTGTGTAGCCCTGGCTGTCCTGGAACTCTGTCTATGTACCAAGCTGGCCTCAAACTCAGGTACCTGCCTGCCTCTGCCTCCTAAATGCTAGGGTTAAAGGTGTGTTCCACTATATCTGGCCCTTCCTAATGATGTTCATGATATTATTACATCTTTCCCAAAGAGGAACTGAAATTAATTTAAGATATTACGAGAGCAGGGACCCAGTTGTTGGTTTTGTTTTGTGTTGGGTTGACTTTGAGACAGTCTCAATGGTTAGTCCAGGAACTTACTCTGAAGCCCGAGCTGGGCTGGACATAAAGATAACTAAGCAGTTAAGAAAACATGTTACTCTTGCAAAGAACCCATGTAGCTGGGTTCCCAGCTCCCATGTGCAGCTCACAACCATCTGTAATTCCAAGTCCAGGGAATCTGATGCCCTTCCTGACCTCTACAGAGACCAGGTACACATGTGGTATGCATACATACATGCAGACAGAATATTCACGTACATAAAATAAAATAAATAAACCTAAAGGGGGAAAAATAAAGATATAAACATGACCAGGCTGAGTGGTTTAACTGTTTAATCAAATGGTTCGCAACCTATGTGTCATGAACCCTTTAAGGTCACATATCCAATAGCCTGCATGTCAGATATTTTCATTACCATTCAAAACAGTAGCAAAGTTACAGTTATGAAGTAGCAATGAAATAATTTTATGGTTGGAAGTCACTGCAACACAAGAAACTGTATTAGAGTCACAGCATTAGGAAGGTTGAGAACCACTTCTTTGTTTTTTGTTTGTTTTGTTTTTTCGAGACAAGGTTTCTCTATGTAACCCTGGCTGTCCTGGAACTAACTCACTCTGTAGACCAGGCTGGCCTCGAACTCAAGAAATCCACCTGCCTCTGCCTCCCAAATGCTGGGATTACAGTGTACGCCACCACCACCTGGCTAGGACCACTTCTTTAATCCCACCATTCACCAATCAGATGCAGAAGCAGGTGGATCTCTGTGAATTCCAGACCTGACAAGGATACATAGGGAGACTCTCTCTCCAAAACAAGCAAGGAAATGAAAACTATTAAACAGGGGCAGAGGAGAGGGTTCAATAGATCAAGTGCTTGCCACATATCCGGAGGCATTGATGCAACATCTTGTAATCACAAGATGCCCTGCTGAGGGATGGGACCTGAGGGCCGGCTAGCCTGGTGTACAGCAGTGAACAGCAAGAGAGACCCTGTTTCCAACAGGGCAGAAGATGGCTCCATGAAATACAGCTCCATATATACATGTATATGTAGGTGTGTATAATATGTAATGTGGTGTGTGTGTGTGTGTGTGTGTGTGTGTATGCATTATTCATCAAAACCCTGGCAGGTGTCCTGTTTATTATAGAAACAGTTACAAATCAACTCCAAGTCTACCTTTTTTAGGCCTCAAACTTAAAATCTTTCAGTATGCTCCTGCAAAGCTCATCAGTATCTCATGTCCCCAGGGAAGTCTTTAAGTTGCAAACAGTTTCACTTGCTTTATCTCAGAGACAAAAGTTTCTTAGCTAATCAGACTTCCTTTTTCAAAAACAGACAAAGAAGACATGCTGAACGCTGTGCAGAGCCCATATTTAGCCCTTTGAAGTACACAATTCAGGCCCGCGAGGTGGCTCAGTGGGTAAAGGTACTCACAACCTTACAGTGTTAACAGTGAGTTAACACCAGCCTGTGCTGTCACTGGGAGTCTCAAGCCATCCTGACCTAGCTATTAGCTATTAAGATCTTGTGTTTAAAAAACAAAAAAACAGGAGAGGGAGGTGAGATAGCTCTGCGGGTAAGGATGCTTGCTGTTGAACCTGACCACCTGAGTTCAATTCCTGTGGCCCACGTGGGCGGAGAGAACTGACTCCTGATCCCACATGTTGTCCTCTGACCTCCACATGTGCGATGTAGCATCCATATGCTGTGGGATATGTGCACCTTCTCTCCCTCTCTCTCATACATGCACATGCGCTCTCTCTCTCTCTCTCTCTCTCTCTCTCACACACACACACACACACACACACACACAAATATAATAAAAATAAAGCACGTACCAAATACTAGGCTATTCAAAAGAAACCTCAGGGCTGTTTAAGGTCACTCTTGTTCTTTCTGCATCACCAGACAACCACTAATCTTCCAGTGTGCTGGGATCAACCAGAGACCTTGGGAAGGCAGGGCCAGCAAGCCACCTCTGTGGTCTATCCTGCACCCTTGCTTGCTTTCTGTCTCTGCAGAGCTCCCCTTCCTAAATGAATCCTAGATCGTACATCTTCTGTGAGCAGCTCCTTTCTCTGAGCCCAGAGTTTTGTTTGTTGGTCTGTGATGGTGCAGGGCTAGCCCAGAGCCTCTCACATGATAGGCACACCCATCCAAGAAACACTACTATGGTCCACCCGCCCTTGTAGAGAAGTGACGCATATAGTGCTTGTCCACTCACAGTCAATGGCTGACTGTTGCTCTCTGGCTGTGGTTGTGTGAAAAGACTTCACAAGTCTGTTATGAACACACAAATTCAGTTCTCTGGGAGTGGAAGAGCTGGATTATGTGGCAATTTATGTTTAACAATTTGAGAAATTGCCCAACTCTTCAGTGATTACACAACTTTACATTCTAACAGTGATTTCAGGTTCTACCTTTTCTACATGCATACCAATTTGTGCTTTTTTTAATTTTTAAAAATTAATTTATTTTGACTGATTGACTTGTTTGTTTAGAAACAGGGTCTCGCTGGGCAGTGGTGGTGCACGCCTGTAATCCCAGCACTCTGGGAGGCAGAGGCAGGCGGATTTCTGAGTTCGAGGCCAGCCTGGTCTACAGAGTGAGTTCAAGGACAGCCAGGGCTACACAGAGAAACCCTGTCTCGAAAAAAACAAATCCAAAAAAACAAAAAAACAAAAAAAAAAACAAAAACAAAAAAAGAAAGAAAGAAAGAAACAGGGTCTCACTGTGTAGCCCAGGCTGTCCTAGAACTCACTTTGTAGACCAGGCTAGCCTAGAACTCCTGAGATTCACCTACCCCTGCCTCTTGAGAGTGCTGGGATTAAAGGTGTGCTACAACAACAACAAAAATACAAAAAAAAAAAAACAAAAAAAATAAACAAAGGTGTGCACCACCAGCACCCAACTGAGAAACCCTGTCTTGAAAAAAACCAAATAAATAAATAAATATCATTTAAAAAATGTTTTTAAAGACCTTGATATTTTAGGTCTCCCAATTAGGGCTATGATCTATTTTGAGTTAATTTTTCTGATCCCTTGAACCAAATTGAAAGACATCACCACCCTCCTGGTTTCCATAACAGATGTGGCTCGGTTTGTCTGGAGAACTGTAACACATCAGTATAGAACCCCGCCAGACACATACGCAACAGTGTTTTATCACTATTTCATCAGTCATAAAGGAAGATCCGATCCGGGAACCATATAAATTCAGGAATAAAAGTAAGTGATTTTTTCCTTCTCTTCTATCTCTGTCTCTCAGTCTCTCTCTGTCTCTCAGTCTCTCTCTCTCTCTCTGTGTGTGTGTGTGTGTGTGTGTGTGTGTGTAGTTAAAAAGAACTTATGAGCTAGGCTGTGGTGGTGCACGCCTTTAATCCCAGCGCTTGGGAGGCAGAGGCAGATGGATTTCTGAGTTCGAGGCCAGCCTGGTCTACAGAGTGAGTTCCAGGCATGGTTACACAGAGAAACCCTGTCTCAGAAAAAGAAAACAAGCAAACAAACAAACAAAAAAGAACTTATGAAAACCTTTTCTCTCTTTTCACTACATGAGCAGTCTCCAGGGATAGAACTCAGTCCTTGGGACTGGAAGCAAAGTCCTCTCCTGCAAAGACATCTTGCAGTCCTGTGATGAGAATTTTTAACCATATCATTCCATCAAAATTCTTGCCATTGTCAATATTCTTCTGGATGTTCCTGAGTTCCTTCTCCCAGCCAGGACCTGAGGTTCCAAAACCTCCCTGGCTTCGCCTCTGGTGCTTCAAAGTGTTGCTGTCAGGAGTGTTTCTGCTGCATGCTAGAAGACCAGAGGTCAAGGCCATGACACCACTCTTTACTCCAAAAGGCAAGAATACCCAGTTTGCTCCAAATCTGAGTCCAATTGTGAACACAAGGTCTAGGAAGTGGCACAACGGGCAGAGGTACTCCGCACAGGTCTAACAACCCAGTTCATCCCCAGAACCCCTGTAAAGGTGTGGGGCAAGGTTCCCACAGTTGTCCTCTGACCTTCATACTGACACAATGCGCATGTGCCTCACGTGCTAATGATCAATGAATAGATGGAATTCAGACTATGCATTCACTTCTCTTTGGTAATTCGGAAAGTGTCTAGAGGATTCTTTGATGTCCCAGGAGGAGAAATCTCCCGGTGAATCTCCTCTGGACACCCACCCACCCACCCACCCTTAAACCTCCTCCCTTTCCAGCTCCTTCCCCATTGACCCGCCTCTCCCCTACAGACATCAGCAACCCTCCATTTCCATCCTTTCTGTGCCCTGAAGATTTCCCAAGACTCAGAGGTCAAAGGTGGTTACTCTTGTTTCCAAGATGGGGAGATGGCTTAAGGTACAGGGACGTTCCTGGGGGTTGGGCGTATCTGTCTGGACAACGGAGAAGCACGTAATTCTTTTTGTTTGTTTGTTTGTTTTTTGTTTTTTGGGGGTTTTTTGTTTTGTTTTTTGAAACAGGGCTTCTCTGTATAGCCCTGGCTGTCCTGGAACTCACTTTGTAGACCGGGCTGGCCTCGAACTCAGAAATCCGCCTGCCTCGGCCTCCCAGAGTGCTGGGATTACAGGCGTGCGCCACCACTGCCCCGGCTGCATGTAATTCTTATTATCAACATGGCTTTGACTCTGCTTGCTGTAAAATAATTCGGGAAGATCTTCCTCCCTCACAGCCTTGCCTTGACCTGCAGTGTTCTCTGAAAAGTCCAAATTGCTATGGAAGTTTCTTCCGCAGCTAGAACAGTGTGCTAATACTGAGGTAGAGCCCCACTTGGGAACTTGCCCCTTTTCAGTTGGTATGGAATGGAAGTCCAGCTCATGACAATTTGGATGTTTCCTCCAGCCTACATGCCCCAGCCGAGACTAGGGAAGCCCCCAGGAAGAGAAGTTTGCTAACTTCTAGAAACTGAGGCACCATCTTATGCTTTTACACCAGTAGCTCTCAACCTTCCTACCACTGAGTCCCTTTAATACAGTTCCTCATGTTGTGGTGACTCCAGCCATCAATTTTTTTTCATTGCTACTTCATAACTGTAATTTTGTCACAGTTATGAATTGTAATGAAAGATCTGTGTTTTCTGATGGTCTGATATTGTGAGGAGGTCGTGACCCACAGGTGGAGAACCACTGATTTGTGTGCTCGTGCGCGCACCCCCCCCTCCCTCTCCCTCTCCCTCTCTCTCTCAGATGGAATGTAAGGGTAACGTGATTCAGGAGAGTCAAAGAGTTTCACAGCCCTCCATCCTGTAGCCAGAGGCGATCTCTAGAAGAGTACTGAAGAATTATCTAATCAACTTGTGAGGGATGGGAAGAACATTGAGAACAAATACCCAAAAAACTGGGGCTGGGGATGGAGCACACTCAAGGTCCCAGGAAACTGTAACAGACCTGTGGGATACACCCTAAAAAGGTGGTGTATTCCTCCTTTGCTTATCAGACTATTGAAAGAATTAGAATTCCCCCCCCCCCCAGGAGTCTTTTGCTGAGAGAAGAAATAGCTCAAGCCTTGGGGGCCACTCTGGGAGTGACTCTTGTCCTGGGACAAAGTTGACACCTGGTCAGATGACCTTGCAGTTTTCCTTGGAGCTGAGACAATGGAGGGGAGGAGTTTCATCTTACCTTATGCATATTCATTGCTTTTGACTTAATCTCTCCCTCACTTCTGAATCCCAAAGATGGACTTTTCATCTGGTCTTTCTGTCCCTGGTCCCAATGAAGCCACAACACACAAGTCTCCTTTTGCTTCTCTCAATTTTCTTTTTGGTTTTTCGAAGCAGGGTATCTCTACAGAGTCCTTACTGTCCTGGAACTCAGTATGTAGAGCAGGCTGGCTTTGAACTCACAGAGATCCACTGCCTGTCTCCCAAGTGCTGGGATTAAAGGTACATGCTACCATGCCTGACTTTTTTTTTTCTGTTATGAACTGTCTGATGTGTGTGCTGTAAAGTTAGCTAGGGTCCTTTAGACCTTAGAGCACACATCCAGTGTCCCAGTCTTGTCTCTTATCTCCTCCCCCTTCCACTGAGCCCCTTCTCCTTCCTGACCACACCCTCTCCTAATTTCATTTATTTTCCCAAAAAAATAATATTTTGTTTGTTTGTTTGATTTGTTTTTGTTTTTCAAGACAGGGTTTCTCTTTGTAGTCCTGGATGTCCTGGAACTCGCTCTATAGACCAGGCTAGCCTCAAACTCAAGAGATCTACCTGTTTCTGCTACCCCAGTGCTGAGATAAAAGATGTGCCCACCACAAAATGATCTCTTTAATTGGGATGGATCTCACATAGCTCAGGTTACCTCCCAGGTGCTGAGGTTATAGGCATATGCCATCTACCCAGTTTTATGGTGCGTGTTGTTCTCTGTTTGTCTGTTTTTATTGTTGTTGTTGTGTAGCCTATTGCTTTCTCTTAGAATCACCTGCACAAGCATGGGTAGCAGTAGTTATTTCCCTGAACAAGGCAATCAATTAGCCAGTGGCTAGCCCACTGAGGAATAGACTTTACCCCTACAACCATTAACTACCTATAGCTATCAGGGAGGGTGTGTCCTCCCAAGCTCCTCCCCCATCCATTTCAGGATGCTGACAGTCCTTTTTTTTTTTTAATTTTCTTTTTAAAAATGTATTTCTAGCTGGACAGTGGTAGCGCACGCCTGTAATCCCAGCACTTGGGAGGCAGAGGCAGGCAGATTTCTGAGTTCGAGGCCAGCCTGGTCTAAAGAGTGAGTTCAAGGACAGCCAGGGCTACACAGAGAAACCCTGTCTCAGGAAACAAAACAAAACAAAAACAAAAACAAAAAAAAGTAAATATTTCTATTTCTGGGCTGGGCTTAGCAGGTCCCGGATTGCTATCTTGCTTTGCAAGCCTAAGGGTAAGTTGATTACCTAATAATGCCCCAAAGTTGTCCCCTCACCCTGACATGCATGCCATGGCCCAGAAGCACATACAAATACATAGTAAATAAAGAAACAAATGAATGCAGTTGTATACTAAGAAAGAAAGGAAGAAAGATAGAAGGAAAGAAAGAAATGAAAAGAAAAAAGAAAGAATGAATGAAGAAAGAAAGAAAGAAAAATAAATAAAAGAGACCACTGAGGAGCAGTCCCACAGAGCAAGTGTGTGAGGCATTAGCTTAGGCTTGCTTTGTCTCTTTCTGGAATTCTCTCCCTGGCATATGTGGTGGCTGTATTTACACCTTAGCTTATGAAAAAAGAACAATTCAAGTCCAGGGTCCAAGGAAGAGTTGGCCAGGCAGGCTTTCTCAGCAAAATAGCAAGGTCTAGACAAAGAAAGCAAGGGCAAAGGATTCTTAGGTCAGGAAAGAGTTCTGTTTGAAATTAGGATCCAAACCCATGGAGTGAACCACACCCCAAAGACTGAACAGTCATGCCCACTGGGATCTGGGTGACCCTGGGGTCTCCATGTGGGAGCCTCAGTTGTAACCAGCATTCCACTTTGGGCAACATGCTATTGTCCACCAAAATAGGAGGCAGATGGGAAATCTTCATGACCCCTCTCAAGTTTGCCGTGAGCCTCAAACTGCTCTAGAGAAATTAGGTTCCAAGGTGAGGATAAACAAGGAGAGACACTCATACCTAAATTATAAAACACTCGGTGAGCTAGCCAATGCCCTTAATCCCAGCACTTGGGAGGCAGAAGCCAGGCTCATCTTTGTTAATTTGAGATCAGCCTGGTCTACACAGTAAGTTCCAGAACAGCCGGAGCTACATAGTAAGACCCTACCTTGAAAACAAAACAGAGCCGGGCGGTGGTGGTGCACGCCTTTAGTCCCAGCACTTGGGAGGCAGAGGCAGTGCGTATGAGTGTTTGCCTGCATGTATGTCCATGCACCACATGTGTACCTGGTGCGCAAGGAATCTAGAAGAGAACATCTAATATCTTGGGACTGGCATTAACAGATGTTTATGAGCTGCCACATGGGTGCTGGGAATTGAACCCTGGTCCTCTGGAAGAGCAGTGTGTGCTCTAACCATTGACGCATCTCTCTAGCCTGAGCCAGGGCTCCATACTCTGGGACTCACACAGAGAGTCATGGAGAGCATTGATGATCCCCCAACTTCTTCCTCTCAGGGCTGGTGTTAACAGCTTGCTCCTCCACACCCAAGCAAGTTTAGTTGGCCCACGTCTCTGCAGGTTCTGAGTCTAAAACCATGAATTCGGGGAGGGAAGCCGAGGGCACCCAACAGAGGCACAAATTGGAAATAGCTTAGTTAAAAGCAAGTGCTCAGCCGGGCAGTGGTGGCGCAAGCCTTTAATCCCAGCATTTGGGAGGCAGAGGCAGGTGGATTTCTGAGTTCGAGGCCAGCCTGGTCTATAGAGTGAGTTCCAGGACAGCCAGGGCTACACAGAGAAACCCTGTCTCGAAAAAAAACAAACAAACAAAAAAAGCAAGTGCTCACTTCTGGAAGTTGGGCGGCAGTGGCAGCCAGATCTCTGTGATTTTAAGGTCAGTCTGTTCTATGTAGGGAGTTTCAGGATAGCCAGGGCCACAACCACATGGAAAGACCTTGTCACAAAATAACACAAACAACGTGAAAACAAATGGTCCTATCTCATATAGGAAGCCAGAGGGAGATCAGAGTCCCATAATCCTGTGCGGTTTGTTTTCTTCTTCCTCTTCCTCTTCTTCCTCCTCCTCCTCCCCCCTCGTCCCTTCTCTCTGTCTCTCTCTGTCTCTGTCTCTCTCTCTGTCTCTCTCTCCCTTCTCTCTTTTTCTTCCTCAACAAGGTCACACCTAGCCTGGAACTCCCTACATACCAAGCTGACCTTGAACTCACAATGATCTTTTTGCCTCCACCTTCTCTCAGCGCCATGAATTCCCTCAAACCTCACACTACTTAAAATACTGCCAGCGAATGGTCCAAGCCTTCAACACAAGAGACTCTGCACAAGGACTATTCAGTAGTCTCTTGAGATATCCACTCTTGTCATCAGGCCCTCCCTGGGCAGCTGATGATCGGGTCCAGGCTCAAAGGCTGTCACTCACAGCCATTCTCTACCTCTCAGTCCGCTAGAAAGGGCTGGCTTCCTATCTCATGACAGCTGAAGGAAAACTGTGTGGAAACTATGCAGTAAGATGTTTCTTACATGCGTGCATACATGCATGCATGTGCGTGTGTGCGAACACACACACACACACACACACACACACATAGTAACAGGAAACATCTTGCCTGCCAAGGCAGGGATTTGGGTTTCTTTGGCTTCTGAGCAGTTCTTGGCTGGAGGCCATCTAGGGAAACTGAGCAAGTACATGGGTCCACGGAACTTGGGCCAGATCCATCAAGGACACAAAAAACAGATTATCCAGTCCTCTCCCCCAAGTGGAGCAGACAAAAGTGCCGTTGATGCTGAGGCTGTGGAAAGGACCCATGGGAGGAGGCTTGGCCTGGGCTACTCTGCCTGAACCTGGAAGGCAGCGGCGGGCTGGCAGAAGATCCCGGCAGCGCTCAGCCTGGGCTGCGAGGAGCCTGCATTTCTCAGCATGGCGGAAGAAGCCTGGGCTGTCTACTGCCTGTGCTGGGGACCAGAATTCTCCTAAGGGGAGTATCACCCATGGAAAAATGCTCAGGACATACATTTTGGTTGGCTGGTTTTTGTTTCACTGATTGACTGAGGGTGGTGTCTGGCAAATGGAGGTCAGAGGACAACTCTCTTTCTGCCTTGCAGGTGCTGGGGATTAAACTCGGATCACTAGGCGTGGCAGCAAGCACCTTATACACTGGGCAATCCTACCAGCTGTTTTGTTCAGTTTGTTGAGACAGGCTATAGTGTAACCCAGGCTAGCCTCAAACTCAATCTGTAGCCAGAATGACCTTGAATTTCTAATCTTCCTGACTCTACTTCCTGAGTGTGCGTCACAAACCTTTCTTGTGTAGTTGGCAGGGGTGGAGGATGGGGGGGACTGAAACCAGTGCCTTAGGCATTTAGGCAATAAACCCACTGAGCGACATCTCCACACACCGCCACCCTCTTCATGATGTAATAAAAAGTCAGCACACACACTTTACCTATATAACGTCCATATAATAAAGCCTCTTGGGTCTGGAGAAATGGCTCTGATGTTAAGAGCACTAATGTTCTTCCAGAGGTCGATAACCAGCAAACAGTTGGCGGCTCACAGCCATCTATACTGGGATCTGGTGCCCTCTTCTGGTGCGCAGGTGTTCATGCCGTGAAATCTTTTCTTTGCAGGTAAAAGGGCTTTCAGCCAAGCTGGATAATCTTAAGTTTAATTCCCGGAACCTATATGATAGAGGGAGAGAACAGGTTCCCAAATGCTGTCCTCTGGCTTGCACACTGAGGTGAAAACACACAAATAAATAAATAAATAAATAAATAAATGTTTTAAAATTTTTCCCTTTTTGGGGTGTGTCGGAGATAATATGTGTGAACTCGGGGTCCTGTATAGGCTAAGCATGCATGCTACTGTTGTAGCCGCCCCCACCTCTCCAGACCCCTCCCACCCACTTTTTTAAAAGCACAGACCGATCAAGAATGGAAGAAAACGTAGTATAATATTATCAGTATTTGGGAAACCAGACTTTTTTTTTTAAATCTCATCTCTTGTGTCTGTATTTTTAAATTTTCCCAGTGCCTGGAATTGTTCCGTGATTCTGTAATAGCAGACTTCACCCCACCCTGCACCGATCCTGCAGACCCTCGCACAGGGAAAGGTGGGGGCGGTGGGGGGCAATAAAAACCGATGGGGAACGTGATTCTGAAATACTTAATGGTTTCAAAATGCAGGCCGTGGGTAGAAGCTTCTGGAAGGTCCACCCACACTCTCACTCTCTCTCTCTCTCTCTCTCTCTCTCTCTCTCTCTCTCTCTCTGCCTCAGAGTTTCCTTAAAGCTACTCTGATTTCCCTCTCACCTTGCCTGTTTAGCAAGAAACACAGTAGCAGATGTTTTCCCAAGAAAAGTTCAAAGCACAGTGAGTCAGCCTCTGGCTTCTGCTCCCTGCCCTCCATCCCCTCACCTGATAGAAAGCCTTTGATTCGCGTTTGTCACAAGGGCCTCTGGGTCTCAAACCCCTAGAGCCTGGGCGGGGCTCTGCTCCGTACTGCTTACTCCTCTGGCCGGTTTCTTAGCCGAGCTGGGACCACGTGGCTAACACCAGCCCTGCAGCGGATAATGACAGAGACAGACAGAGGCAGGCCTTCAGGAACCTTTGGCTTCTCCTCTGGAGGAAAAACTGAGCTCATCCCGAGAAAGGGATGAGTTAGGGGCGACACAGCAGTCTCCGGATTCCGCAGGAATCTGTTTACTGGCCTTAGAGAAAAATCATAGGATTTCGCTTTTTCAAAGTTTTGCACTTTCTCGCATAAATGCCACAAGAAACTGGTGTCCCAGGCGTCTCAGGAAAGCAAAATCACACCCCCTTCCACCTTGGGTTTCCTCATACCCTCTCTGTGCCTTGGGAGGGCCAGCCTGAGCCTGGGGGTGGAGCAAACACGTGCTCTGACCACTTCAGGGAGAGAGTAGCTTTTGAAAAGTCTGAAGCTGAGGGAGGGAGGAAGGGTCCTCACTTAAGGGAAAAGCAGGCAGCTGTGATCTAGCACTTCCGAAGAGAACACAGGAGTTAGCTGATTCTGATTAAAGGCATGGTACCAACAAGGAGGATGTTGTCCTGCTGTGACTGCTTGAGGTGGGAACAACAGCAAATGGAGGCCAGAGGAGGATATCCCCACGGCCTTATAGCCTGGGCCTTGTTGAGTGACTGAGTGAAGCAGTATCTCATGTAGCCCAGGCTGCTTCCAAATTCCCCATGTAACCATTTTTTTTTTAAAGATTTGATTTTAATTATGTATATGTGTGTGCCTGTGTGCTGGTATGTTGCACATGAGTGCTGGTACCTCTGGAAGCCAGAGGCATGCGTCCTCTGCAAGAGTAGTATAGGTTCTTAACTGCTTGGTTCCAGACCACCGGACAAGGGGCTGAGGTGCGTATTTTACATGTCAAAGCAGACCTGGCCTGCAGCTCCTCCCAGCATCCCTCAGTCCCACCTGGCATACCCTGCCCCCAATTCTGGATTTTTCCAGCCCAGGGGCTGAGCTGCTCTTCCCCCAAAGGCCCCCCCTCACTATATAATTCTGATATTTTACGCTCCAGTGTTTTACCCCCCCCCCCCCGTTCCTGTGTGTGTGTGATACACATGCCTATGCCCCATGGTAATTCCCCTGACCTTTGGCCTCAATCCCTTGGGCCATGAATTTGTCCTAGCACAGCTTTCCAGACCCAGGTGGCTCCATCCTGACCACACAGAGGAAGTAGGCTCCACTTTCCACTTGAGGGAGCAGGTGGTTACTGCTGTAGCTCCCTCTCCCATACTACACCCAAAAAAGCCCCCAGTCCAGAGCTCACCCACAGGAGGTCACTGATACAGGAAACTTGGTGGGACTCATCCCACCTACCCCTCATACCACTCTGAACTACACAAATGCTCCATCCCTACCCTGACATCCCTGCGCTTCCTGGAGTGTACTACCCTGACCTCCCTCCCCTCCCCAGTCATCTGATGGCCAATTTGAAAACCAAGGTTTCAGTTGCTTTTGACAGTGGAGAGAACAGAGCCCACGAGATGTGTAACAGTTTCCTTTGGAATTGAAACATTTCATCTTGCCTGGAAGCTCTTTTAAATAGACGGGTAAACAACTCTAAATAGCTTCAGGAAGTCCCTGAAACTGACCAGATTCACTTTTCCTGCCAGAGTAAGCCATGATAGTTGAGTCATACTCAAGCCGGTGCAAAGCTATAAAGAAGACTCTTGAGTTCAGGCCAGCTGCCTGGAAGAAGTCTAGACCTGAGGCACTTGGACAGGGCACTCACCAGCCTGGGGGGCTGTCTACAGGCTGTGCTGGGCATAGTGTTCCCGGGTCCCAGCTGGTGTGAGCTGTAACCCTGCTGCAGTGAGCTTTGCTCATGCAGTTGTCTATGAGTCACTTTTGGTCCTGTGTGTAACCCCAGTAAAAAACTGGACTTCAGTGGTATCTGTACTGTGGTCTGTCGTGGGCTCCCTATTTGGAGTAGATATGTGTGTTATATCACCTTAGGAAATACTTGGGCAGCCCTAACCACAGGACCTTAGCACATAGTATTATTTGAGGTAAGGCTTTTAAAAAGGTTAGTCAGGCTTGGCAGTGGTGGCAGTGCACCCTTGTAATCTTAGCACCAAGAAGGCAGAGGTAAGAAGATTGTGACAGCTCCAAGTACAGGACAGACATGCTCTACACAGCAAGGCCTAATGGAAAAAACAAAACAAAACAAAACAAAAAAACCCAAAAAGCAAAACCAACCAACCAAAACAAAAAGCAAAGAATAATAATTAAAAAAAAAAAAAACCCAAACAAACAAATCCAGGCTAAGGTTAAGAACCTTGGTAGAATATGCTTGAGTAGTTTTTTAAAAACCCTGGGTTAGATCCCCAGCATGGTATAATAGGTGATGTGTTGATAAAAAGTTAAAGAGAGGGGAGATATGTTCTATGGAGGTGTGGTGAGGTATGGGGGAAGGGGGTGTCTCAGTGGGCCCATGCTGAAGGCATCTCTTACCCCTAAGGGACCAGCCACAAGAGGGTATAGTAGAGAATAGAGTTTATTCAGGGCATGGGGAGAGGAGTTAAGAGGGTAGGAGAGGCAGAGAGCAAGAGTGAGAGAGAGAGAAACAGTGAGAGGGAAGGAGAGAGGGAGGGAGAGAGGAACAGAGAGAGAGGGAGAAGTCGAGGCTGGCCATGAGCACATGGAAAGAGGGGGGAGGGGAATAGGGAGAGGGGGAGGGGCAACAGGACAGAGTGGGAGCAAGAAGGAAAGAGACCAAGAGTGCAAGGAGGGGGCAAGCATCCCCTTTAATAATTAGTCAGGCCTACCTGGCTGTTGCCAGGTAACTGTGGGGTGGAGCTTAGCCAGAATGCTAACAATAGGCATGGTGACAGACACCCAGAATCCTTGTCCTTGGGAGGTGGAAAAGAGGAGGTGTGATATGACAGAATTTTCCTGGGGAGACTAGAGACACATAGGTCTACTCACCCCAAGCAAGGACCCTCAACACATGGACATCACTAGAGTCCAACCTGGTGAACCAATGGGTTTTACTGGGGTTACTTATAGGAGCAGAGATGACACACAGGTCTACTCACCCCAAGCAAGGACCCTCAACACATGGACATCACTAGAGTCCAACCTGGTGAACCAATGGGTTTTACTGGGGTTACTTATAGGAGCAGAGATGACTCCAACAGCTGAATTACTCCAGCTGGTCACAGCTCAGAAACCTGGGAACCTGGAGATATTACACAGTCTGTGGCAGCTCAACAGCTTGGAGAGTGTCTTTTTCAGGTTCCAAAGTACCTCCAAACCTTTTCCAGGCAGCTGGTCTGATCTGCAAGCTTTCCTTACAGCTTGGCGCTACTTTCTGCGAGTGACTCTCAGCTTTTATTGCTACTGTGGCAGGGAGGAGCCTAGTGAATCTGGTCAGTTTCAGAGACTTCCTGAAGCTATTTTGAGTTGTTTACCTCCCTGCTTCAAGAGCTTCCAGGTAGGATGGTATGTTTCAATCTCGAGGGAAGCGGTTAAGCAACAGGAAGATCAGAAGTTCAAGGTAACCGGGCAATGGTAGCACACGCCTTGCCTTTGATCCCAGCACTTGGGAGGCAGAAGCAGGTCTGGTCAGCCTGGTCTACAGAGTGAATTCCAGGATAGCCAGGGCTACAACACAGAAGTTCAAGGTAAGCTACATAATGAGTTCCAGGCCAAATTGAGCTACTTGAGAATCTGTAACCATCACCATTGTTGTTGTCTTCCTCCCCTCCTCCTCCTCAACATGATCATCATCCTCATCATCATCAACCAAAAAAGTAAAACAGTTAAACCCACTTTCTTCAGGTGCCAATGACCATCATTCCACATCTCGTTTTTTTCTCAATATGCCCCTTCCTGAGTCTCAATTCCTCCACAAGGCTCAGCTACCCTCTCTCCTGCTGACCCTAAATTCCAAGTTCTTGCCAAGTAGCCACACCAGTCTCCTGAGCCACCAGCTCTACTTCAGCAGGGAGACAGCAGCTGCTTCCTGCCCTTTTCATGAATGAAGAGCAGTCCCAGCTCTCCACAGTCCAGGCCTTTCTCCTCCAGAAGTAGGAATTCGAGGTGTGCTTGGCTCTGAGGTCCAATGACAGCCTCCCCCAGGGGCCTCCAGAACTTGTACAGAAGCTAGAATGAATGTCATAAAAGACAAGCCAGAAAGAAAAAAGAAAGAAAGAAAAAGACAAAACCAGGGAATGGTGTTACATGAATATACTCCTGGATTTGGGGTAGGGTACAGGGAAGCAGGTGAAAGAATAGAAAATACAGGCCAACTCCAGCCTTCTAAGGAGCCCCAAACACTTCATATTCTAGAGTCCGCTCTTTGTGTGCTTTATTAGAAACTAGGTAAAAGGTCACATTCCAGAGCCCTCCCTTTGTTCAGAGCTAGGCAAAAAGGCCTTGAATAGGTGATCCTGGCCCCACAAAGTAACTGGAAATGAGCTAAGCTTATATTGCTTCTGTAAACTGCTTACGCCATTACCCCTATCCAGGAGTTCACGCAGCCATAGGCTCCAAGAAAATAGGAAACTAATTGGTCCACTGAGCGCAGGCTCTGATAATTCAAACTGATTGGCCTAAAAACTATCGAGTGGTACAAATCGATTGGCTTGCATTTCTCGGGCTCTCCATGTTAAGAAATGATTGGTTTGTGATTTGAGGGCTTTGTTGTAAACTTCTAAAAGCTGTCGCAATTCGGCACTCAGGGTCCACAGTCCTCTACCCCTGCATGGTGTACGGCTGTGGAACCCAGAATTCTGGAATAAAGAAGTCCCCATGTTATTGCATCAAGACCGTTTCTCACGAGTGATTTGGGTATTGCCTTCCAAGGCGTGGGGTGCTGGGCGCCCTCGGTTTTTGGGGGTCTTACATTTTCTTGGTGCATGGGGCCAGGAAGTGCGACTTTCCTTCACACGCGAGAACCAACTTGGAGGTGAAAGGGGATGCCCTCTGGAATCTGTGTGTGCTGGCGGTGTCTTTGTTCTAAAGGTCCTGAGTGTCTGTCCTGAACTGTTTTCTGAATCTGAGGAGACGCTCGTTTTTGTTGAGCAACTGTTCTCTCGGTTTGTAAGAGCCAGAGAACCGTGGTGAGTAGACGTGCTCTGTAGACCACAGGCTGCAACCCTGGGAGACATTTGGGGAAGGGGGGAACTCCAGGGACCCTGGAAGATTCCCGTCTGAGTGTCGGAGGGGACACGGTAGTTCTACTGAATTGGAGAACTTATATGCCCTCCCCGCCTTCTGGTTTTCTGATCTGGTTCTGTCCGTCTCAGTGGAGGCAAATACTTGTCAGGGTGCCTCGGTTTGTTTTCTGTCTGTTTCACTGTTTGTCAAAGTCTGAGTCTATAAGCCTTTCTGAAAATTTTGGTTTTGCTTGCAAGCTTCTGGGGCTCGGAGAGCCTGTCTGGTGCGGCGCGTTCTGCAAGCTGCTAGAGTTGAGACCACGGGGGTCTGGAGGATGCTTTAGACCCTGGAGAGAGCTAAATAAGGCTCTCTTCCATCTGTAAACAGCAAGTCAGTAATGGTGGAAGCCATGTTTTGCTGAAATCTGGTTCATCTGGTCCCTGCAATGTGTGAGGGACACCTGGTATCTGAAACTGGGTCCCTTTAGGGGCAAATTGTGTGATTTTCCTTGCTCTGTGTTCTTGAATCTAGAGGCCTGACGGTGGCAGGGTCAGGCTCTCTATGTGGTGTTGTTTTGTATCGTGTTTTGTGTTCTTGGACTTAGATGGACAATATTATTTGGACTTTAGACTAACTTACAGCAACTCTCTCTGTGGTACCAAAATCAGGTCAAGCACGCCAACTTAGAACAAAAGGAGAGACAAAATACTTGGACTCTGACACCCCCTGGTGGGGAAAATAAGTCTTGACAAGAAGATCAATGTGGCAGGAGCGAGTATTCTGGTACATTAAATTGGTACAGATGGTTTATTTCTTTTATTTTTACTTGTTTAAATTGTTATGATCGATGTAATGTTAAACTTTGTGGTTATATTGTTCCTCTGGGAGAGAGGTCAAAATAAGGGAGACCTCCAGAAGACTAGATTCTAAAATATTAAATGAAAAGTCTGTCTTTGTGATACTAAAATCTTGTTTTGAGATTTACATTACAGAAAATACCACTCCCCTTCATATCTCAACATCCATGTTCAGATTGAAGAAACGGTCTTACTAGAGAATATAGAAATGGTCAGATTTAATATGTAGAGAAAATAAAATTAATTATATAGACATAATTTCATTTGATAAAAATCTTTATAATTGTTATTAAGTTCAAGGCATAAGTTCTTATTTGATACAGGTTTTATTTTGATACAAAATCAAGGCTTTCATTGGTATAAATACTAAAAATTTGAAAGTACAGGATTCATACCTAGTTCTTGGTTATTATTACCGATCTGAGATGTTTAAGCCTATGAGTTTAGGGCTAAATAGAAATATAAGGCTCTGAGTTTATTGTTAGGGTGTTTTCTGGGTTTTAATCAGAAATAGCTGAAGATAGTTTAACAGACAACAGTCTACATTACTTTACATAGATAGTTGGTTTTCAAAAAATGCCAAAAATCCATGGTATATGATGTTTAAGTCTTAAAAGCTGTTAAGCTTTCTATATATTTTCAGTTAATATTGGTCACTCTTAGATTTCTGATGGTATTGAAGACTGTTAGTCTCATAGACAGCCCAAGCTGTTTAATCCTGAGAAAGCTGATGTAAATTTAAATAAATGATTTTCAGGTGACATAAAATTTAAAGCCAGGACATGAGTCAATTCTTACAATGTTTATTTTTAAATGTTAATTCTGACAGTCTTTTAAGATAATACAGATGAAAGGGTTCTGTTTAATTGACAGGAATGATAAACTGTTATGTCTATCTTATAGTTTATAATTTTACAAAATGGTAATAATTATGCTCAATTGATATTTAGAGAGGACCTGAGACCACCTGTCCTGATACCATGGTAATTCTCTCACTAAGGGTATATTTCCCAAGAGACTAATTAATCTCTTTGAGACTGTTTTATTTGTAATACACGAAGCCAAAATGATTAACCCCTCAGACAAAAGGTAAGAGGCACCTGAAAGACCAACACCAGACTCCACTGGCAGGTCTCGAGGGCATGGCAGCCCACAAATTTGGCCAAGGTAAGTAAGGTTAAGCAGGGACCGGATGAGTCACCTGCAGCTTTTCTAGAGCAGCTCATAGAGGCATTCTGCCAATATACACACTATGACTCCAGGGGCTGGGAATATAAAGCTTCTATGACAATGGCCTTTATAGGCAGGGCTAGTAGAGATATCAGGAAAAAGCTTCAGAGGCTAGAGGGATTTAGTGCAGGTTGCTGAGAAGGTCTGTAGAAAGATTTAATGTATGTTGTTGAAAAAGTCTATAGAGGGATTTAGTGCAGTTTGCTGAGACAGGGAGACAGAGGAGGAGAAGAAACGGAGAAAAAGAAAAAAATGACAGAGAAGAAAGCTACAGAGGATCCTGGCTATAATAGTTAGACAAAGCAGAAAAGGGAGACAGAAAAGGACCAGTGTGCATACTATAAGGAAAAAGGCCACTGAGCCAGATTTTGCCCTAAGAAATAGAAGCCGGGAGCAGGAATTCCCAGGTCTTGGGAAAAGTGCCTCCAAATGGCAAACCCAGGTGTTAGCCCTGGGTGAAGACAGCGACTAGGGGAGATGGATTTTCTGGCCACCTCCCCCAACCCAGGATAACTATGGGAATAAAAGAGAAACCCACTCAGTTCTTGGTGGACACAGGGGCTCAACACTTGGTCTTCCAAGCCAATGGCGCTGTTTCCAAGAAAAGATCTTGGGTCCAAGAAGCTACTGGTACCAAAATGTATTAATGGACTGCCCGAAGAACAGTGGACCTAGGGATGGGATGGGTAGCCCATTCATTTAGGGTCACCCTAGACTGTTCCTACTCTCTGTTGGAGTAAGACATACTCTCCAAAATGGGGAGGGGGTAGATATGCTTCCTGCCCAACGGGCTGCAGCTAACAGGCCCAAAAAGAGAGACTGACCCCTGCTGAAAGTCACTACAGACCAGAGCAGTTTTCTCCATGGTGGAAGCAGGTGCTGCTATGATGGACGACACAAATGTCATCTGGGTAGAAGAATTTTTACCCCCTGGCATGTCAACACAGAAAGTGGAGCTCGTTGCCCTCACCAAGACCTTAGAACTTGGAACCAGCAAAAAAATCAACATCCACACGGATAGCAGGTATGGCTTTGCCACAGCCCATATATCCACAGGGATATATGCCAAGAGGACTGCTCACATCAGAGGAAACCAACAGGAAATCTTGGACTTCTTAGATGTCCTAATGAAACCAGCCACTGTTAGTATTCACTACCCAAGATGTCCAAAGGGAAAAGACTAAATGGGCAATAACCAGGCAGAGTGAATGGCTCCAGGAATGGATATGCAGGAGCCTATACTGGTTACAGGTCTGTAAGAGACACCCATTGGGAAATGGGACAAAATTAAGGAACAGCCTCACTTAAAAAAGGACTGAGATTGCTGGCCACCCTACCAACTATTACCAAGAGAAGGTACACACAAGAAGGGAGAACTATACTCCCCAGAAAGTAAGCCAAAGACTCACTAGGCCAAATGCACAGATGGACTCATTTAAGAGATTAAAAACCTTGTCCTGGCAATAAAGGGACCGAACGTATGTATTTATGACTCAAGTTTTAGGCTAGAGAGATAATAGAACAATATAAGATATGCCAGCAAGTAAATGCTTATGCAGCAAAGAGTAAACAGGGCAAAAGACCTAGAAGAGAGCAGCCTATAGTATATTAAGAGATTTTATAAAAGCTAAGGCAGGAAAATATGATTATAAAATACCTTCTAGCATTTATAGATACTTTCTCTAGATGGGGTGAGACTTTCCCCAGTAAGCAGGAAACAGCTGCCAGGGTTAGAAAAAATTTTCAGATTTCAGTTTCAGATTGCTCAACGTAATTGGATCAGATAATGGTTCTGTTTTTGTTTCTAAGGTAAGTCAGAAATTGACAGAGATACTGGGGACTAATTGGAAACATTATTGGACTACTGTCCCCAGGGCTCAAGGCAGGTAGAGAAAATAAACAAAACGCTATGAGAGACCTTAACTAAATTGACCTTGGAGACTGGCTCAGGCTGGTTGGTGCCTCTCCCCTTGTTTCTGAACAGCCTCTGCCATTTTAACCTGGCCCCCCTAAAGATCCTCTTTGATACCCCAACTCCTTTGGTGTCCACTGGGCTCTCCCAGGAGGTGTCCCAGAATATGAGATTTGCCTTAAATGCTCCAGGCATGACAGAGACTCTTCACTGCTTCCAGATAGGTGACTGGATCTGTATAAGAAGGCTTCAGGAACTGTTGCTGAAACCCTGATGAAAGAAACCCTCACCAAATTGACCACAGAGACTGGTGTTAATTATTAGATAGCTTTCCTACCCTTTGTGCTCCTCAGGCCTTTGTTCTCTAGGCTCAAGGCCTTCAAGTGGGTGAGGCAGCGAGCATGGAAGCAGCTCCGGGAGGCCTACTCAGGAGGAAGAGACTTGCAAGTCCCACGTTGCTTCCAATTTGGAGATTCGGTCTACATTAGATGCCACCACGCAGAAAACCTTGAGACTCGGTGGAAAGGCCCTTATCTTGTACTCTTGACCACCCTGCTTTCTGTTTTGATGAGACCCTTAGTAATTTTGCTCCTGTTGCCTACAACTGGGCCTTGCATAATTAATAGGTTTATTGTTTTTGTTAGAGAATGAGTGAGTGCGGTCCAGATAAGAGAGCCTTCTGAGCCAAGAGGAGACCAACCTTTAATTCTCCTAGTTCTAAGATTAGAACTCCTAACAAGAGAAGAAGTGGGGAATGAAAGAATAGAAAATACAGCCTATCTCCAGCCTTCTAAGGAGCCCCAAACACTTCATATTCCAGAGCCCGCTCTTTGTGCTCTTAGAAACTAGGTAAAAGGTCACATTCCAGAGCCCTCCCTTTGTTCAGAGCTAGGCAAAAAGGCCTTGAATAGGTGATCCTGCCCCACAAGGTAACTGGAAATGAGTTAAGCTTATATTGCTTCTGTAAACTGCTTACGCCATTACCCCTATCCAGGAGTTCACTCAGCCATAGACTCCAAGAAAATAGGAAACTAATTGGTCCACTGAGCGCGGTCTCCGATGATTCAAACTGATTGGCCTAAAAACTATGGAGTGGTACAAATCAACTGGCTTGTATTTTGCGGGCTCTCCATGTTAAGAAATGATTGGTTTGTGATTTGAGGGCTTTGTTGTAAACTTCTAAAAGCTGTCGCAATTCGGCACTCAGGGTCCACAGTCCTCTACCCCTGGATGGTGTACCGCTGTGGAACCCAGAATTCTGGAATAAAGAAATCCTCATGTTATTGCATCAAGACAGTTTCTTGCGAGTGATTTGGGTGTCGCCTTCTGAGGCGTGGGGTGCTGGGTGCCCTCGGTTTTTGGGGGTCTTACACAGGGAGGCACAGAAGGTCAAGGCCAGCCTCAGGCATGTAAGAATTTGGAGGCCAGCATGTACTACAGGGGACTGTCTCAAAAAAAGGTATATGTGTGCTCAGGTTTGAGAATGATTTGAGGATGAAGTTGGCGAAGGGGTTCATCGAGTAAAGGCTTGTCACCAAGCCTTAGAACCTGCTGATCCCTGTAATTCACACAGTAGACAGAGAGCTCATGCCTGCAAGTTGTTGTCCAACCTCTACATGTACTCTGTGATACAGGATCAAATGTACACATGCCTGTGTGTATGTGCACATGCAAGAGCACGTGTATATATGCACACACACACAATCACTACAAGTAAAAAAACACTATATGTTAGAGGGAGTACCTATCACCCTCTCTTCCTCCTCTGTTCTGATCTACTTCTGAGGAAGGGGGGGTCTGGAAAAAACAGGCAAGAGTGGGCAGGGCCTGAGGGCATGGTTCAATTTGCCTAAGGCAAGGTAGACAAAGGAACCTCTGCCTCCCCAGCGCTGGGAATGCAGCTTTGCACTGTCATATCCAGTTACTCTGATTGAACTGTCACTTTCCTCTAGCCAAGGACATGAACAGCAGTATCTCCATTTTGGATGAGGATGTGGAGAAGGATTGGAGAACTTACCCAGAGACACAGAGCTATGGTAATAGAGTCTGGATCCTGGGGCAGAATCTAGGCACCCTCTGCTGCACCAACCAACCTGGGGACCCCTCATTTTAAAGAACTCATCCAGTGTGGAACCCTGTTCCCTAGTGCTCTTGTCCTTGACAAAATGAGGAACCTTGGTGGGGGGGGGGGGAGAGAGAGATTCTCATGGGTGTTCCCAGGGGCTAGACAGTGGAGGTGCACACCTTTTATTCTTTTTTTGTTGTTGTTTTTTGGATTTTTTTTTTTTTTTGAGACAGGGTTTCTCTGTATAGCCTTGACTGTCCTGGAACTCACTCTGTAGACCAGGCTGACCTTGAACTCAGAAATCCACCCGCCTCTGCTGGGATTACAGGTGTGTGCCACCACCATCAGGCTTTTTTTTTTTTTTTTGGTATGGTTTATTTATTTATTTATTTATTATATCTAAGTACACTTTAGTTGTCTTCAGAAGAGGGAGTCAGATCTCGTGGTTGCTGAGATTTGAACTCAGGACCTTTGGAAGGGCAGTCAGTGCTCTTAACCACTGAGCCATCTCTCCAGCTCCCCCCAATACCCCCCAGGCACATACCTTTAATCCTTGTGCTGGAGAAGCTGAGGTAAGCAGCAGGGTTACAAAGAGAAACCCTGTCTCACAAAAGCAACCAAACAGGAGAGCAGGTAGAGAGGATGGAGAGATGGCTCAACCGACACCGGCTGTCATCCAGCACCCACACGGTGGCTCACAACCATCAGTAAGTCCAGTCCCCATGGGCTCTGACTTCTGGCCTTCTCCAGCACCAGACACAAATATGATGCACAGATAATCATACTGTTACCCCCCCCACACACACACACACATACATGCATGCACACACACAAAATAAAAATGTCAGAGCCAAAGAAAAGCACTGGGCTCCACAGTCTTTCCGTTTAGTGGGAACACTGAATAACAGTCTCAAGACAATGGGAATCAACAGGGAAGAACCAGAGAAGCAGCTGTTTAGTATTCGCCGGCGACCTGGAATAGAGGGAGCAGACATGATGTGTGTTAAGAAGTGTCTTACTCCATCCAACATGAATGCAGTTTCAAGGGCCAGTGTGATAACGGCTCAGCCTTCTCCTTTCACCTGAGTTTATCTTCTACGCCCACGAGATGAAATGAGAGACCGGGTTCCTGCAAGCTGACTTTTGGTATGTGCACACAAAGACATGCATAAACAAACAAACAAACAAAACTTATTATTGTGTCATCATGCTTTCTTGGAAATGAATTTGGAGTCATCTAATCCTTCAAATCTTTACAAACTCTGAGTTCAGTGCTAAAACTCTAATCAGTTATCCATATCACTAGATCGAGTTCTCCTTTTCAGATTCTGCACTCACAAGTAACATTGATGCTTTAAAAAGACAGAACCAGGGGGCTGGAGAAGTGGCTCAGGGTTAAGAGCACTGGCTGCTTACTCTTCCAGAGGACCTGAGTTCAATTCCCAGAAGCCACATGGTGGCTCACAGCTATTTGTAATGGGATAAGATGCCCTCTTCTGGTGTGTCTGAAGAAGCTACAGTATACTCATATAAATGAAATAAACCTAAAAAAAATAAATAAATAAAAAGGCCTCCTCTTCTAGGCCCCAAAGATGATGCTCAAAGTTCAAACAAAGGTAGGAAGTGGAGCAGGGGACTAAGTTTAGAACCCAAGGCCATGCAAAGCCTCACTATCTTCTCTGCAGAGCCACACCCCAGCTCATGGCTGCATATCCTTTGTTTTTGAGGCGGGGTTTCACTATGTAGCCCTGGCTGGCCTGGAAGTCAATATGCAGACCAGGCTGGCCTCAGTCTCACAGATATCTGTCTACTTCTGCTTCCCAAGTACTGGGACTAAAGATATGTCCCAGCAATTCCTGGCTAGGATTTATTTTAATTTTTTTCTTTGGTCTTTTGAGACAGGGTTTCCTCTGTGTAGCCCTGTCTGTCCTGGAACTCACTCTGTAGACCAGGCTGGCCTCGAACTCAGAAATCTGCCTGTCTCTGCCTCCCAAGTGCGCCACCACTGCCCAGCTTTATTTTTAATTTATGTGTATGTGTGCACCTTCACGAGTCTTCATGAAGGGCATCACCTGGGTTCAGGTACCCATGGAAGCTAGAGGGTGATGAGCCCCCCTGGAACTAGAGTTAGAGGACGGTCTGCAACACCTGATGTGGGTACACTGAATGGAACCCAGGTCTTCAACAAGATCAATATGTGAGTCATCTCTCTAGCCTCCTACTTTGCCACAATTGAATAGGAACAACAATATATAGGGTTGGGAATATTGCTAATGGTGGAGTGTGTAAAAACATGTACAGGGTTGTAGGTTCCAAACCTACCAACAACAAAAAGGAAAACCATAGCATATAGCAGAGGCTTGACAAAAGACATGGTAGCAAACACTATTTGTTCATCTGCTTCCCGGCTACCATTGGGCCAGGGGTCATCTGTGGTAACAGCGCTACTCAGAGTTCCACTCAGGGTCCTGTTTCAATTATTTTGGGTTGAATTGAGTCTTGGAAGAAGTGGCTGCTGCTACCCCTCCTCACCATTCCTCTTTGGAAATGAGCATGAAATTCAAGTAAACGAGCTGGAGAGATGGCTCAGAAGTTCAGATCACTTATTTTTGCAGAGGACAAGGGTTCAGTTCCCAGCACCCACACCAGGCAGCTCACAGTGGCCTGTAACTCCAGTCCTAGGGGATCTGCTGCCCTCTTCTGATCACTGCAGGCACCAGGCACACATGCCATGGAGACATATATGAAGGCAAACAAATAAAAATTAAGGAAAACCTTTGAAAAAGAAAAACCAACAGGATGTGTGTGGGGAAAGGTCTGAGGCTGAAGAGCAGAGGATGACCAGGTCATGGTGTCACATGAATACACATAGCTCAAGACGACCTGGAACTCATGATGATCCCCCTGCCTCAGCCTCCTGGGTGCTGTGATGGATGGTAAGCATGTGCCACCAAGCCCAACCCAAGATGCTGCAGCAGAGTACCAGTCTATAAATGTGATTGGTGGCCTCGGGTCTAAAACCCATCTAGAAGGTTTTTGTTTTTTAATTTTTTTCCAGACAGGGTCTCCCTATGTAGCCAGCTTCTCTTTGTCATTTTGAGTCTGGCTGGAGATTCATCTACCATTTCTCCTACCTGCTTGCTTCTGCGGACATCAGAAGAAAGCTAACTTCTTTGGGTTTCTTCCTCTTCTGCTAACGTCTCTGGGATTCCAACATGGCCTAAAGCCTGCTGGTTCTCCAGGAATCCTCTAGGTCTTCAGCTCCAGATTGAGATGGCTGAAGAATCCAGATTCACAGACCAAGCAGCTACTACTGGACTATTGGCTTCTCCAGTGTGTAGACTACCACACTCGTGCAGTCCCAAGGCCGACAGTGCTCATCCTCCACCATGGACTGGTCTCTTCAAGAGGTGCTCATGAGTGTCCTCTGGTTTTCACACTTAATCCCTTAGTTGATGGTGAGTCTTTGCCTTTCTCCCACTTACGGACTGCCCCAAGGAACAGCGGTTCCACATACCCTTGGACCATGTCCGCCGCATTTCTTAAAGGCCTGGGCTCACCTTCTACCTGTCAGCCTAAGAACTAGTTTTAACAGAGCATCCCCACTGCTTACCAGGGGCCATGGGAGCTCCCACTCTTAGTGATGGGGTTCCCACTACCAGCTAGTGAGGTTGAGACGGCTACAGAATCCCACTGTTGACTCTGTCCTTGGCCCACAGGCTACACCCACTGAAGTGAGTCCAGTCTCCCTAGAAGACATGCAGAGATGGATTCTAGTACCAAGGGAGCTTATGTGGAGTCTTGCTTGGGGGATCCGTACCTATGGGCAAGTAAAGGCAGGAGGATTCAGAAGGCTCAACTGTACGTCAATAGCAAAGGCCTCCATCAATGTTCTAGAGGGAGCTCTTGGGGCTTCAGAGCTGTACCTCTTCCAACCCCTCAACAACAACAGGAAGGAGTTCTTTATACTCTTATGTTTACAAAGGGAAGTTGCTTCTTGAGATGGAAGTAACCAAGGGAGCTGGGAGGCAGGCAAAGACAAGTTCACTCAGTCCCCCACCCCCACCCCCAAGCCTCCCAAGACAGGGTTTCTCTGTGTAGCCCCAGATGTCCTAGAACTCACTCTGTAGACCAGACTGGCCTCGAACTCAAAAATCTGCCTGCCTCTGCCTCCCAAGTGCTGGGATTAAAGGCCTGCACCACCACTGCCCGGCAGTTCACTAAGTTTTTTGTTTGTTTGTTTGTTTGGTTTTTTTTTTTTTTTTTTTTTTTTGGATTTGGTTTTTTTGAGACAGGGTTTCTCAAACCCTGCCCACAATAACATTTTCCATGCCTGTGCCCCTATGCAAAGTGGACAAAAACAAAACTCTAAAGACAAATGAACAAATAAAAGACACGGGGAAAATGTAGGTCATAGCACCAAGTAAAAGCAGCGGCAGAGGTGCTACGCTTTGTTATTTCCACCATGTGACCTCCACTGGAATTTGTGTTGTTGGGAACGGAGCACGGCTTTGTGCATGCTGGGCAAGTGCTCTACCACTGAGTCATGTCCTCAGTCCAGAGATGGTAAAAACCTGAAAGGGCTTAGTCAGAGGCAGGATGGCAAAGACTTGGGAGGCCGGGGAAATACTTTGCGATGGTGGATCCGAGACGTAAAGGACCTGAGACTGCAGGCTGTCACAGTGTGCTGTCAATTTCAGGGCTGCAGCTGGTGAGCTTTACCTATTCTATTTATAGGAACCTAAAATGGCCTTAAATGAATGAGTGAATGAATGAGTGGAGAGATGGCTCAGCAGTTAAGGGTATTTGTTGCTCTTGCAGAGGACATGGGACGGTTCCCAGCATCCACATGATGGCTCACATAGATTTGTAAGTACAGTTCTAGAACACTGGATACCGTCTTCTAGTCTCAATGGGTACCAGGCACGAAAGTGGTCCATATACACATGCAGTCAAAACATTTATATAATGCAAAATACAATAAATATAAATAAATGAAATATAATGTTTTAAAGAAAAGTAAAATTAAGGTTTGTTGCAAATGGTGGGGTGGCCTTGAACTCGGGAGACCCGCCTGCATGCCTCTGCCTCACTGGTGCTGTGACTAAAGGTGTGCACCACCATGCCCAGCTAAACCAAAATACTCTTCCCAATTCACATTTTTAAAATCCTCATATGGCACTTAATGCCTAACAAATTGTCCTATTTCAAGATTCCACAATTTGGTATGATTGTGAGATCTCTGTGGTATTTGGATTTTTTCAAAAAAACACATACCTCCTCCACTTAAAGAAACCCTTAATTTTCTAACATTTTCATCTATTTTCTCTGAAATTAAAAAAAAAAACCTTACAGAACTTGCTTACACTAACTGATCTCAGGCTGATAGTAAATGTACCTGTTTCAATTCTGCGAAAAAGAAAAATTAAACCATGTTTACCATGAGGGTGGTCTTAAACTTCTCAGTAAGTTTTAAAGTATTAAAAAGTAATTAGATTACCTAAAACCAGATCATGGATCTGGAGATCCTGCGGAGATAATGAACTTGGCTGGTTACAGGCAGAACTAGACCTGAAGCCAGGAAGCAGCCCTACACGAGTGACACTTGAAGAGCCATGCCAAGTGACAGCTCTGTCATCCTAGATAGTTAGCCAGTTTTAAGCAGGATCCCAAGTTCAAGGCTTGCTTGGCTACAGTGAGTTCAGGGCTAGTCTGAGAAACTTAGTGAAACCCTATCGACAAACAAAAAAGTAAAAATGTAAAGCTAGGTTTATTGTTCATGGGCAAGCTCTTATCTGATACTATCTGATAGTATGAGATAAGATACTAACTTATCTTAAGCTCTGGGCGGGGCTTCCCACATAACAAGTTCATACAAAGGATGTTAGAGAAGTGGTGAACAGCCCCAAAGCCAAACCACAGTACCAGCCATCAGCAGTGACTCCAGTAACAGGAGTCAACAGAAAGCTGCCCATATCAACAGGGCATCAATTATCTGACTCAGTTAACTACCAGGCAGGCTGGGTGAGGCAGAGGCTCCACAACATAGCAAACTGCAGGCCAGCCTGGGCTACAGAAGGCCACCTCAAAACAAACAGGACATCAAAGAAGTGTGAGGGGCCCAGCATAACCAAACTACTAAGTTTGATTATGGGGTTGGAGGGGCAGCTGAGTTGGTATAGGGTTTGTTTAGCATGTTACAAAGCCCAGGGCTCAATCCCAGCACCACCTGGGAAGTAGAGGCATGGGGATCAGGTCATTGTCCTCCACCACACAGTGCAGTCTGAGGGAAAGAACACTCATATTGCATGAGAGCATTCCAAATTCCTGTCACAATGTCAAAACACAAAGCACAACTCCACTTAGAGGATCATTGCATGGTCTGTTTTTTTTGTTTTTTTTTTTTTTTTATTCTGTAAGTCATCAATGGCTTTATGACACAATCATGTATAAACACTTGTTAATCACCACCCCTCCAAGCAGAGGCAACTTCAGGAGCTGACACACACAGCCTGTTTTTATGACTGTCTGGCTGTGAGGTGAATAGAAACAAATAGTATGAACACACTCAAGGAAGCCGAGACACACACCTCTCCGTCTTCAGACTGGAGAAATGTTTTGCAGAATTATGAAACCAGGGCGTGGAAAAGGCAGAGGGGCTTGAACACATTTACTATCTTAAAATTTTAGAAAAAAAGGTCGGAGAGTAAGAAAAAAAAAACAACATATACACCATGAAAACAGTCTTTGTCTTTTAATGACCTCCAATTTTGTGTCTTCTAAAAGCATCCAGACCCTCATTGTAGATCATGTGTCATCTCCTCCTTGGCTATGAGGTGTGTCGTTTTGTTAACCAGAGACATCAGCGAGTTCAGTTTCTGAGACCAGTCATTTAATAAATTATTTGGATCCTTGGGTCTCTGGAAGTTGATGACTCCAGCCAACCTGTCTACTTTAGCAAAGATGGTCTTGTTAACGACTAGATTCGAGAGGAAAGCCTCTGACTCCTGTGAGAGAGAGACAGATTGGATTAAGATGGATAACTAAACATTCTACAATTCTTCTCCATGAATACACAAGCTAAGAGCACTGACAGTTCCTTGCCAACTGGTGACCATGATGATGTTCTTACAACACTAGATGATCATCTAATGAGTCTCCTGTCAGGTGTGGTGACAGCTCCTAGCACTGGGGAGGCGCAGGCAAGACCAGGATTTGGAGAGACCCTGGGCTATAGACAATGAAAACATAGTTCCTTTCTGTACCAATCATAAGTGCAGAATTGACAATTAAACCAGGAAGTGGAAAAGGCTGGACTGTTACTAATCAACCAACACACCACATCTGAATGTCTCCACAGCCAGGTCTTGAGTCTAAATGTGACCCTGTAGATTTAGCCCTGGTGGCAATGAGGAACAGGGCTGGCACCAACAATAAACTGGCTTCTCATCATTTTTATAGTCCTCCCCTCCTTTCTTCTCTGCAATGCTGGGGATCAAACTCAGTGGCTGCACAGGCTAGCCCTGCACGCCCCGCTGAGCTGGATCCCTATCCTACAGTTACCTCTTAGAGGCACTATGGTATAGCTATTCCCAGAAATACTGGGTGGGGAACATATGCTCTGTCACTAAGCAACTATGAGGCCACAGATAAATCAAGCTACTCTGGTGTTCTCTTCCACAAGAACTAACCAGCGGATCACAAGGGAAGCCATTTACCTCTGAGTGTGGTGACTCTTGGATGAACAGTTACAGCATGTTCTTGCCATGACAGAAATGGCTATTAACTCCTACATTTTTGGTGTTGCTGTTTTTGGTTTTTGCCTTGTTTTTTGGAAGCAGGGTCCCATGTATACTAGGCTGGCTTTAAACTATGGGGATTTGGGGGGCACGTTAAACTTAAGATCCTCCTATTCCAAGATTACAGGCAATGCTACCTCTCCTGCACCTTTGTGTCCTATCGAACACACACACACACACACAGCATGTTTCTGTGGTTCTATCAACATTTTTATCACATACACTATGAACTTAAAATTAATCAATGTAAATGTAGTCTTGGGGGTACTGGGAACTAAACCTAGACCCCCAGACCTCTCAGTGAAGGGCTAGCTAGCACAAACAATATTAATCGAACTATACACTTACTAATTTTGGCTTGGAGGGGTATTCAAGACAGTTTAGGACACTTTAAATTTAAATAATAAAATCCCATGGGGATTATGCATGCCTGCGACCCAGCACTTGGGAGACTGAGGTGGGGGAGAGAGAACAGGAAGTTGCAGGCAGTCTGAGGTGAGAGCACATAAATCCACAGCAGTGAACAGTTTTCCCACTCCCTTCTCACAAGGCCACTGACACACAACACGAATGGCCAGAAAATGCCCTGACAACGCATTCAAAACTCACATCCACAGAGAGGTCCAGAAGCTGCGCCATCCTTTTCATTGTTATCCGAGTGTAGTACTTGGCCATAATTCTGATGTTCTGTCAGGAAACATACACAGCAGTTGTCAGCTCAGTAGGGGTCACACACGCAGGTGAATTTACTGGCAACACAGACGCAGGGCTTTTCTGTAGCTCCCCCATTAAAAAGAAACTGGGTCTAAATTTCAAAAGAAAAACTAAATCCTGAGGTATAAAGACTGGCTTTCGCAGCCATTTGTGAACTTAGTATTTTATCTTCATGTTCATTTATCTATGTCTACATATATGTTTGTGCAAGGATGTCAGATTCCCTGAAACTGGAGTTACTTACAGACATGTGTGAGTGGCCACGTAGATGATATGAATTGAACCTAGGTCTTCCGGAAGAGCAGCCGGTGCTCTTAACCACTAAGTAACGTCTTCAGCCCCTTATGAACTCAGTATTTTATTGACTCATCATTTCTTTATTGAGAAAGTGCTTCATATTATGTACCTCTGGCAGGTACTCCAGAAGTTCCTGGCCTGGAACTCCATGAAGACCAGGATGCCCTGCACCATAGTGCTCTGCCTCTAAAGAAAAACCTAAGATACTTATATTAATGGCACTAGTGGTTTAAATGCTGACTATAAGCCTAGCACTTGGGAGGTAGAATCCAGAAGACCCACTACCTCATGATGTGGAAGGCCAGTCTAGGCTTCCTATCTAAAAAAATCAAAAACAATAAAAAAAAAAAAAATTTTTTTTTGTTTTTTGGATTTGGTTTTTCTGAGACAAGGTTTCTCTGTATAGCCCTGGCTGTCCTGGAACTCACTCTGTAGACCAGACTGGTCAGAAATCCGCCTGCCTCTACATCCCAGAGTGCTGGGATTACAGGCATGTGCCACCACCACCCAGCACAAAAATTTATATTTCCTAGTTTCTATGGGAAGTGGCGAAGTTAGACAAAGATTTTATTATTCATTAACTTTAGAGTTCTTAGCAAAACACCAGGACTCACGGGACAAAGTTAACTCTGAAGAGCCCCTTCCGCGGTCCATCAGGGCTGAAAGCCGTGCGGGCCCAGGAAGCCCGAGTGCTCTGCACTCACAGCTTGACCTCCCTTTCCCCTTGAAGCGATCAGCAATCTGATCGCTGATGTTTTAAGGGTCTCTTCTAGTTCCAGCTGGCCTCAAACTCACTACGTAGCTGAGCACTGTCTTGAACGCTCAATCCTTGTGCCTCCACCTCCCTAATGCTAAGCCACCACACCTGTCTTTAAGATTCTGGATTCCTAGCCGGGCGGTGGTGGCGCAGGCCTTTAAATCCCAGCACTTGGAGGCAGAGGCAGGCAGATTTCTGAGTTTGAGGCCAGCCTGGTCAGCCTGGGCTACCCAGAGAAATCCTATCTCAAAAAAAAAAAAAAAAAAAAAAAAAAAAATTCTGGATTCCTGTGGGATTCTTCCAAAATGAACAAAATGAAGACTGCTCATCTATAGCTATCTGATCTGTTTCTTCCTCTTTTTGAGAAAGGGTTTCACTGAATATCCCTGGGTAGCCTGATGAAAGTTACAGATCACAGACTGAACTCAAATTCTTAGCAGTTTTAAACTGAACCTCCTGCCTCAGCTCCTTGTATGCTGGGATTACAGAGTGTGTCTCCACGCCCCCCTCATCAGAAAAGGGGCGTAGTGTATGCTCAAACCTCCCACTCTTACTTCTAAGAGACAATATGAAAGGGAAAATATGAGCCAGCAGACTGCACGGGTCTTACATGCTCCACGACTCTGTTCTTCAAATCTTTCCACCTTTTTTCACCTTCTTCTGTAGAGCTGAAGACGTCAGTTGCTGGGGTCTCAGAGGAGCCCTTTCGTAGCTCCACCCCATATTCCTCAACGAGTGTGGACCAACGCATCAGCTCCATTGTGGTAAAAAGCTTCAGCAGATCCCTATAAAGTGCATACAACTCAGTATTTGAGATATGCCTAGCAAGGTTAGTGTTGCCAATCCCAAGTCCCAAATATAAAGTGCTTCCTGACCGGAAACTTCCTTCTTGCCATATTGATGACTGTGTGTGTGTGTTACACAAACCCCATGGTGCACAAATATGTCAGAAGACAATTTGTGAAAGCTGGATCTCTTCCCACCACGTGGGTTCTGGGGCTGAGGCTGCCAGGCTCAGAAGTACCTTTGCTCACTATGCAGCCATGGCCTGAAACTGACGTTGAGTGCTGACACGATGCCACAGGGGAAAATTCCAGGGACTTAGTGGACCTCAATGTTAAACTTGTGACCAAGTATAAGGCAACAAGTCCTCACTGAAGCATCATGGTTCAGAACTAGGGACAGCGGTGAGATCGCACACCTCTACCTCCTGATGGGTGATCTAAAAAGTTACAATATTATGTAAAGTTATCTTCTGACTAGCCCTGTAAAAACGTACATGAACTTGAGGCTTGGGCCCCAACCCAACATGGTTACTCTGTACATCCAAAGATTTCAAAATTTGAAAAACATCTCATGTCAAGCATTTCATGTAAGAGAGTCTCAGCTTGACCCACAACAAACAAAAACCAAGCAAATGAACAAATCAAACTCTTGCCACTCTTACTTAGTAGAACATAACAAACTCAACTCTGGTCAATTACTGTGTCATTTCCCACAATTTGAAGAGATTCCCCTCTATCAAAAGTGTTCTCCTGGGGGACTGGGGGCTGGAGAGATGGCTCAGCAGTTAATTAATAGCACTGACTGCTCTTCCAGAGGTCCCGAGTTACATGGTGGCTCCCAACCATTTGTAAGGGGATCTGATGCCCTTTTCTGGTGTGTCTGAAGACAGCTACAGTGTACTAGTATAAATAATAATAATAAATAATAATAATAAAAAATAAAAAAGTGTTCTCCTTTCTATACCTGCCAATCTGAAACAGCTGTTAAGCACACTAGTCAAACAGGTAAGAAAAAAAAGCTATTAAAACAAAAGCCAGTCACTTGGGAAGAAACGTGTCTGTTTGTGAAGTCTGACACACTTCAGATGGACATGCTCCTGAAGAACCTGATGTCCAGGCCACTGGTGAGAAACCTGCTGACAACAGATTACTAACCACAAGCTGCTGAGCACAGCTGACAGAACCCCCAGTGTTGGAGAACTGAGTGTCAAGAACCCTCTAGGGCGCTGCGTCCTCAGTGTCCACGGCAGCACCGACTAGACTTTGCCACAGTGACTTTTTTCTCTACTCCAATCTTGAAGTAGGTACGGGCACAGGTGAAGGGACCAATGTGGAGTGGATTTCCACTGTGACATATGCACTTACTTGTATTTGGGAATTTCTTCCAGCTTCTTGTCACTACTTATCCGGTGAACCAAATCTGACTGCTCATTGTCAAAAGGCGCCAGGATAACGTAGAGAACAACGCTTTTCAGAGCCTAAGGAAGTCATAAGCAGGATTTATTTGTAACTGGAAACATAATGGGGTTGAGTAAAAGGCAGACGAGTGAAATAGTTCTATGCTCTAATTCTTGTCTGAACTCAAATAGTCATGCTCCTTAATCCCAGTACTTGAAGGCAGGCAGGGGGACCAGTGAATTTCAGGTCAGCCTGGTCTACACAGCAAGTTTCAGACCCTGAATTCTTATCCTTAATTCTAGCACTCAGGAGGCAGAGGCAAGTGGATCTCGGAGTTTGAGGTCAACTTGGTCTACAGAGTGAGTTTCAGGACAGCAAAATTACACAGAGAAACCAAAACCATAAACAACCAAACAATTTTTGGGGCAAATGTAGTGAGGATAATCCTTGCTGTTAGTGAGCATAAATGCTGCACACAGCCACAAGTGTCCTTTCTTCTTTACTTTTCAAAACAGGGCCTCAAAATGTAGCTGTGGCTGGCACGGAGCTCACTTTGCACATGGGCTATAGCCCAAACTTGCTGTGATCCTCTCATCTATTAAATCAGTTTATTTTTTTAAAAAAAAAAAATGATTGATGGCTTGATTTTTGGATGTGAGTACACTGTAGCTGTCTTCAGACACACCAGAAGAGAGCACTGGACCCTATTATTGATGGTGGTGAGCCACCATGTGGGTGCTGGGAATTGAACTCAGGACCTCTGGAAGAGCAGTCGGTGCTCTAAACCACTGAGCCATCTCTCCAGTCCTTAAAGCAGACTTTATAGCAGCTCTGGTGGTATATACTTTCAGTTCTAGGAGTGGGAGATAGATTCAAAACCACCTGGAGTTGAAGGCTAGCTTTGAATAATAGAATTTGAGGCTAGTCTGGTATATGACACTGACTTCAAAAAACCAAAACAAAGCCGGGCGGTGGTGGCACACGCCTGTAATCCCAGCACTTGGGAGGCAGAGGCAGATGGATTTCTGAGTTCCAGGCCAGCCTGGTCTACAGAGTGAGTTCTAGGCCAGCCAGGGCTACACAGAGAAACCGTCTCAAAAGAGAAAAAAAACCCAAAAAAACCAAACAAAACACACACAAAAAAACAAAGAAAACAAAAATAACAATGGGAAAAATGAACAAGTTCCCAAAATTATTGGTATCTGTAACCTCCTCAACATGTTAAACAGATTTTTCTTTTGCAAAGCAGTCCCAGTTAGCCAGGCAGCGTGAACAGAAAGGAGCACCCCGGAGTGCATCCCCATGGCAGTTACAGAGGGAGGAAAACAGGCAGAATGCAAGCCATCTTTCCCTCTTCTTCCTCACGCTAGGAATCACAACGAAGACCCGAGCCAGCCAGGGGAGGGCTCTAGACTGAGTTGCACCCTGCCCTGAGGCTGCCCTAGCATTAGGTCACCTCCAGCTCCTCACCTGCTGCCACTTGTCACTTTCTGCCTGAATGCAGGGCGTGTCGTAGATGGCTCTGTAGTGCTTACAGATGGACAGATAGGACCCCTCGTGCTGATCCAGCTGAATCATTAAGTTATAGTACTTCAACTTTAACTTCTGAAACAAGTTCACAAAGTAAGTTGGGCTTGCGGCTTCCAGTCAAACACTCTTAAGTGTGACCAGGCTGTGCAGAGACATGCTCACCTCTGTGTTTTCTTCTTGGAAGAATTTGGTATTAATTTTTTTGCTGATAATCTGTGTGCGAATGTAATCCTTCACAGCTAGGCAGAGTCTCATCTGCTCCAGAATAAACTCCACTCGCTCCTTCTTCTCCATGGACCCATAGGTTTCCACCTAGCAGAGCAACTCCTCAAGTAAGTTTAAATTACTTAAGTGGATATTAAAATAGTTAGCTAGATCAAGTATGAACTCTTCATACTTGTACAGTGCTGGCAATTATACAAAAAGTAAGTTATGCGGCTAAAGGCCAAGCTCAATAATACAAGTGCTTGCTGCTCTTCCCCAGAACCCAGTTCTGTACCCAGCACCGTGTCAGGCGCCACACAACCCCTTTGAACTCCAGCTCCAAGATATTCAATACCCTCATCTAGTCCCAAGGGCCCCTATGCGTAGAGACACACCTTTCTCTTACACACGAGTGCACAAGCATATGAGTCACACATTTTACATATGTGTGTGTATGTATATATTTTCATATATTCTAAGCAGAATTGGACAGTGGTAATGCACACCTTTAGTTTTAGCACTTGAGAGACAGAGACGGGTGGATCTCCCTGATTTCGAGGATAGCCTATAGAGCAAGTTCCAGGACAGTCAGAACTACACAGAAAAAACCCAGTCTCAAAACCCCAAAACCACACACACACACACACACACACACACACACACACATCCAAACACACATACATGTATATGCGTATATACATATATGCATACCTACATGTGCTTGTGTACGTGCATGCGTATGTAAAATGGTGTTTTCAAGACAGGGTGTCACTATATAGCTCTGGCTGTCCTGTGAGAGAGCTGGGTGATCCAGCACTTGGGAGGCAGACAGATGGATCTTGGTAGACCTGGACAAGCCTGGTCTACAGAGATAGTTCCAAGATATCCAGGGCTACACAGAGAAGACCCGGTTTTGAAAAGCTACTAATGATGAAAAAGACTTTAAGGAGCCGGGCGGTGGTGGTGCACGCCTGAAATCCCAGTACTCTGGGAGGCAGAGGCAGGCGGATTTCTGAGTTTGAGGCCAGCCTGGTCTAGAGAGTGAATTCCAGGACAGCCAGGGCAACACGGAGAAACCCTGTCCTGAAAAAAACAAATCCAAAAAAAAAAAGACTTTGAGGGCAAAAAGAAGCAGAATCAGTGTGCAGACCCCCAGGCCAGTCATTTAATGCCTCTGAAGTTCAATTTCCTTGGCTGGAAAATCAGGGAAAACAGTGTTGGTGTGAAGGTTCCTGGGATGAAGACTGCAGAGTGGTGTTCTCAGCCTTCCTAACGCTGCGACCGTTTGATACAGCCCCTTATGTTGTGGAATTATAATGTAAATATCTGATATGTGACCTCTGTGAAAGTGTCATTTAACCTTCAGAGGGCTCAAGACTGACAGTTTGAGAAGCACTGATATAATGGATCTGAGATTTATAAAAGAAAAGATCAGAGAATGAAGACAATGCAGGGCACTAGACCCTTTGAATAAAGTCACTTCTTCCCTTCCTTAACCCAAGTGGAAAAGGAACTTGACTGCAAAGTGAGAGTAACCTATTTAGCTTAGTGGGCAGTCTCTGATGGGGTCCAGGTACTGTGAGGCCACTAACATGACTTGACACTTCAAGCACAGAAAATGTACTATTTTCTGGTGACATCCCTGAGTTTCTCAGAATGCTTAGCTATGGACAGGGAAAACACATTTACAGATCCATTCTGTAAGTTTGTGCTTTTAGAGTGTCCTGGGGACTACAGCATCAAACCCAGGGTTCTGGATGCAAGGAACACACTTATTACTGAGTTCTTAGAGTCCTAGCTCTGGCAAATTTTCTTTGACAAATCATTTTGGTCTAGAAATTTACCTCTAATCAACCATTTACTAAGAATAAAGCCAATAATTTAAAAGCAGATTCCTAAGGCAAAGTAAACAATGCATTTACTTATTTAAATTCTAAACAGAGGCTGGGCTGTGGTGATGCATGTCTTAATCTCAGCACTCAGGAGGCAGAGGTAGGTGGGGCTCTGTGAGTTCCAAGACAGCCAGGCTACAAAGAGAAACCTTGTCTTAGAAAAATCAAAACCAACCAACCAACCAAAAAACCAAAAAAAAACCCCCCAAATCTAAATAGAACACAAATGTTCAAAAAATAATTCTACAAAAACTAAGGCCAATCTTTTGATGGCCTTACTTCTTCAAATTATGTTTGGCAGGTTAGCTTGCAAAATCAGTTTTAAGGGGCCCAAAGAACATACTGTGTTGTGTACATGTTTATTCTTGGTAATTTAGCAAGAAGCAACAAAGAGGTATCAAAATAAACCACTTCCACAGGAAAATACTACCAACTCAGCATATAAGTTTACATGGTCCCTAAAACATCTTTTTTTCCTTTAAAGATTTATTTATTATTATTATTATTATTATTATTATTATTATTATTATTATATGTAAGTACTCTGTAGCTGTCTTCAGACACACCAGAAGAGGGCATCCAATCTCATTACAGATGGTTGTGAGCCACCATGTGGTTTTGCTGGGATTTGAACTCAGGACCTTTGGAAAAGCTCTTACTGAGCTCTTACTCCAGCTCCTCCCTAAAACATCTTACCTGTAACTCTTGAAGGATGGAGGCAGCCTCTTTCACATCGCCGTTTTGCTCTTTTATAGTTGCTAAGGTTTTAGTCAGCCGAGCACGCTCAATTTCAACATAAATCTATAAACAGAAATTGATAGTATTAAAACACTTGCAGAAACATGTTAACATTTAAAGGGCAGAGTTGCACTATTAGGTCTTATTGCCTCATCCTAAGGCACAACTCATCACCCATATACACTGCGAGACGCCTCTCACTTCATACCCAGAGCCAGGATGCAAAAGCAAGTATCTTTATAACACATTCTCCAGGGCTGGAGACACAGCTCACCCACTCAGTCTACTGCTGTACTAGGACTGCAATCTGGATCCCAGCACCCACATCAGGTGCCTCACAAATGCCTGCAACCTCAGCTCCAGGGATCCAATGCTGATTTCTGGCCCCTGTGGGTATCAACTCCCAACATATATAAATAAAGTAACTTAAACCACCTCCACCCCAGACCTACCACAACCACCAACAACAGCAAAAAGACCCCAAGTAATAGGACTACAAGTTGTATTAATGGCACAGAAAACAAAAAGTGGCTTTAAAAGATTTGCAAATAACACTTTGCAACAAGGAGATGCAGAGCTCAAAATCTGTAATTCTAAGGCTCTAAACCAGATTCATCTTTTGTTCTGGATGTGGCCTGAACTCAAGTCTGCATCTGCTCTAAGCATGTCCATGGCCACTAAGGCATACACCAGCTCAATTCATGTTAAACATAATTAAAAAAAAAATCTGAGGCCAGACAAGGAGCATGCCTGTAATTCCAGTACTCAGGAAGCCAAGGCAGGACCTCTGGTTTGAAGCTAGCATGAGTTATAAAAGATTGTCTATTCTATTTTTACCCTTCTTCCCTCCAATCTGATCTCACTAACAATTTAAACTACTAGACTCTTTTTTTTTTTTTTGAAACAGGGCCTCACTGAGTAAGCCCTGTGTAGGCCTGGAGATCTGTCTGCCTCTGCCTTGAAAGTGCTGGGATTAAAGGTGTGCACCTCCATACCTGGCTTGCTAGCATTTTTTTTGGGGGGGGAGGGGTGTTTGGTTTTTCAATACAGGGTTTCTATGTATAGCCCTGGCTATCCTGGAACTTACTCTGTAGACCAGGCTGGCTTCGAACTCAGAAAGCCACCTGCCTCTGCCTCCCAAGTGCTGGGATTACAGGCGTGCGCCACCATGCCCGGCTTGCTAGCATTTTTTATAGCTATAAAATTAGTAGATTAACTTCCAACAAATCAGACACCAAAAATCTAAATTTAAGCCATAAAGAACCTGAGATATGAACATTCGTGCTGTGCAGCAATCCTTCCACACCCAGCCAATACTTAGGTATCTTTTTAATCACACATTTTTTTCATGTGTACTCATGCATGAATGCTAATGCAACGAAGCATACATGGAATTAAAATCAGAGTGCCTGTAGGTCTCAGGGATCAAAGGAAAGCTGTCCAGCTCTGGAGGAAACATCTAATAACCCACTAGGCCATGCTGCAAGTCCACCTAAATTACCTACCTACCTATCTAACTATCTATCTACCTATATCTATCTATCTACCCACCCTATCTCCTCATATCTACAATGTCTTGGGCCATATAGATTGACTCATTTTAAGATTTATTTATTTATGTATATGAGAACACAGCAGCTTTACATATGGTTGTGAGCCTTCATGTGGTTGCTGGAAATTGAATTTAGGACCTCTGCTCACTCCAGTCAACCCCGCTCACTCCGGTTAACCTTGCTTGTTCAGACCCAAAGACTTATTTATTATTATAAATAAGTACACTGTAGCTGTCTTCAGATACACAGCCAGAAGAGGGCGTCAGATCTCATTACAGATGGCTGTGAGCCACCATGTGGTTGATGGGATTTGAACTCAGGACCTCTGGAAGATCAGTCAGTGCTCTTAACTGCTGAGCCATCTCTCCTGCCCCAATTTTAACTCATTTTAATAAGTCACATAACTGGACTGCTCAGTGGTTAAGAACATTGGCTGCCCATCCAGAGGTCCTGAGTTCAGTTCCCAGCAACCATGTGGTGGCTCATGACCATCTATAAAGGGATCTGATGCCTTCTTCTGACACGCAGGTCAGACAGATCGCTCCTACATTTAAAAAAATATCTAAGTAAATAAACTTTACAAAAGTCACATAACCCAGTCAGTCAAGACACCAAAGCAAACGGATGGCAAGTCCCAGGCTCCATTGTCTTTTTCTCTCTCAAAAGCTACATCAAGTTTGAGATTGAAATCACTTAATTCTAAGCCAGGTGTGGTGGCACATCTGGGTCTAGTGGCACATACCTTTCATTTCAGAACCTGGAAGGAAAGACAGGCAGATCTCTTGGGGTTTGAGGCCAGCTCACACACTGGTCTATACAGTGAGTCTGAGGTCAGTCAGGGCTGCATGGACATACAGTCATACAAACTAACAAAAACCACAAATATATGTACATGCAACACAGAAGCACTTGACCCTCACAGACTGTAGTAAGAAGCCATGTCAGCAGAAAACTCACCTTCCCTTCTGTAACCATCCGAAGAGTATCAATCAATCGCAGCTTGACTGGCAGGTCTGTGATCTCCTCCACGTAAGTACAGCACTGTTGAACCATTTTTGCAACTGCCTAATTAATAAAATATGATAAACCATTCATAAGTGAAATTCCTTCTTCAAACAGAAAGAAACTAAATAATTTTGTTTGTTTTGAGAAAGGATCTCTCTGTGGAGCTCTGGCTGGTCTGGAACTCTCTATGTATACCAGGCTAGCCTTATATTCACAGAGGGCCACCTGCCTGTGCATCCCTAATGCTGGGATTAAAGGAATGCTCCACTGCCCCCAGCTTGGGGCAAGGGGGAATTCCATAGATATAGTCCAGTAGAATTTCTTTTTTGGGTGTTTTTTTTTTTTTTCCAAGACAGGGTTTCTCTGTGCAGCCCTGGTTGTCCTGGAACTCACTCTGTAGACCAGACTGGCCTCGAACTCAGAAATCCGCCTGCCTCTGCCTCCCAAGGGCTGGGATTAAAGGCGTGCACCACCCCCCCACCCTCCCACCCCCCCGGCCAGTCCAGTAGAATTTCTAACCACCTCTAGAACACAACTAGAAAATTTGAAGTTAAACAAATTTCCAATGACTTCAGAGATTAGATTCCTAAAAGTCCTTATTTAAATGCAAACATATAAACATTTGAGCTTGTGTGCCACAGCCCACATGTGAGGTCAGAGGACACCGTGCAGGAGTCAGCCTCCTTCCACTGCGTGGGTCTTGGGGTCAGGCTTGGCAGCAGGAACCTTTCCCTGCTGAGCCACCTCTCTAAGCCCAGGTTTTTTTGTGTTTCTAAAGCAATCAGGAACCCACCTGTTTTAACTGACTCCGTCGTTTTGACAGAAGCATAATATTTTCATTCAGTAAGTCCCATTCTTTAGCCTCATAGCACATTTTCACCACTGCAACCAGGATGCGGGACGTGGACACCATGTCAGAGGCCTGCAAGGGTTACAATCCATCGTAAGTGAATGGGCAGCTTCAAACCAATCCCTGCTAAGTGCAGTGCGCACCACTCACTAAGTACTTACCGTCCGGGTCTGCTTTTCTAGAGAGAGAAGGGTTTCAATGACTTCTTGAAGCCGTCCTTCCTGAAACGAGAGAAACAATCAACAGAAGTATCGCCAGCAGACCAGCCCCAGCATTGACTGAAGCTTTTGGGAAAGCTAAAACAATGGTTACTCTAAAGGAAACATGTCGGCCATTCCTGCTCCATTTGTAACTCTCCATTTGTGAAAAGCTTGCTCCTCCTGGCAGTCTTTAGGATAGGGATTTCCTACTAAGGACCCACACAACTCGCTTTTCTCCTTTGTGTTGAGTGCTCTACCACTGTGCCTCATTTCTAGCAGTCCAGGAGTTTTTCTTTTTGCCCCCCCCTTCTCTTTCTTCCTTCCTTCCTTCCTTCCTTCCATTCATTCATTCATTCATTCATTCATAGGCAGGGTCTCATGGAGTCCAGACTGTAGCCAAGTATGACTCTGAATTTCTACTTGCTTGCTTGCTTGCTTACAGTTCCAGGTGTCTATAACCACATCTGGTTTGTAAGGTACTAGGGGTAGAACCAATTGCATGTGAGTCAAGCACTCTACCAACTGAACTATACCCCAAAATCTATAAACTTTTTGTTAGTTTGTTTTGAGATAAGGTTTCTTAGTGTAGCCCTGGCTGTCCTAGAAGACCCAACTGCCTCCTTCTCCCAAGTGCTGGGATTAAAGATGTGTGCCACCATAGCCTGCCCCCACAACCTCAGAAAAATTGAACCTGAAACTACAATGATGTCTCCTCTGAGAAAACACTGAGTCTTTGTTTTAGATTCTAATTTATCAACTCAGAGTGGTGATACCTGTTTATCTTGTCCTGACCAGAACTCCTACCTGGTAGGACTCTGAAGAGTACAAATAGAAGAAGAAATGATTTGAAGAAAACACCCACAAGCTAGCCAGGAAGTCATGTTTTTAAGGAAGGGCTGCTGCAAAGTAAATACACCTGCTGAGAGATAAGAGTAGACACAGGGCAGAGTAGAGGGCTGAGGCTAGCCCTGCAGACCTATGTAGAGCATTAGCTGAGTGCTCACCGAGGGGAAAATGGACAAATCTAGGAAAATCGTCTAAAGATTTTTATTTATTATTATATGTAAGTACACTGTAGCAGTCTTCAGACACACCAGAAGAGGGCGTCAGATCTCATTACAGATGGTTGTGAGCTACCATGTGGTTGCTGGGATTTGAACTCAGGACCTTTAGAATAGCAGTTGGTGCTCTTAACCACTGAGCCATCTCTCCAGCCCTCTACAATCGACATTTTAAGAGACTTGATGAGCCACAGAAACATCAGCAGAAGCAGAATCCAAGCTCTTCCCATCCTGGCCCCCCAGTTCCCCATTCCTGCATGATAATTCCCTTATATGGATGACTGTGCTTTGTTCAAAGTAATCTCTACAGAAAATAGTACATGAAAATAACTGAAAATGAGAAAGACAAAAGTAAACATATCAAGCATCCTTTACTTACTAAGACAGCGGCCATGGCTGCTGTCTCTGCAGTCAGGCGCAGTGTAGCAGAATCAGGGCACACTAACTCAGAGCAGACACTAAAGAGTCGCACTGCTGTAGTCCATGCACTGCAGGACCAGCACCACATCAAAGGCCATCTTCTTAGAAAGGAGCTCTGGACTTGTGCTCTCTGAACTGCTGGTCACTCAGCCCCTCAGTGAATACTGACCCCACAGCCTCTACTTTGTAATAATCCTGAACTATATTCTAATATTTCCTTTTAATCTCAGCAAAGTTTAAACTCTGAAATTGCTGTCTAACATGATAGCTCAATGTGAAGCTTCATTAGCCAAACACGTATTATTGCTTCTACAGATACCTTTGCTGCTTTTTGAGACAGGGTCTCACTCTGAAGCCCAGGCTCCTCCTGGCCTGGCTTCCTGTATGGTAAGCTCACAGGTGAGAGCTGTCCCATGCTTGGTGTCATTGTCACTCGTCTACTGCTGTGAAGAGACAACATGACCAAGGCAACTCTCCTTAGAGAAAACATTTCATTGGGGACTTGCTTACAGCTTCAGAGTTTGGTATATTATTATAATGTTGGGGTGCAGGCAAGCAGGTGCTGGAGCCGTGGTTAAAGCTACATCCTAATCCACAGGCAGGGGCGGGGCAGAGACAGACAGACAGACAGACAGACAGAGACACTGACACTCTGGGTTTGGAGTGGGCTTTTAAAAACCAGCCTGGTCTATAGAGTGAGTTCCAGGACAGCCAGGGCCATACAGAGAAATCCTGTCTCGAAAAAAACCAAACCCATAAATAAATAAATAAATAAATAAATAAATAAATGCAAAACCAAACCTCAAAATCCTGGTAACTAAGCATTCAAATACAGGAACCTATAGGGGCCATTCCTATTCAAACCACCACATCAAGCTTGAAGGTAAATTTTCATACCTCATGTAATAGTGGTTAATATAGAAAGTGGTCTACCAAGTGGGCTGTGAGTTCCCTTAGGCCTGGAGCCTTGGTTACTTGTCACTTCTCTTATACCAACTTGGACACAACCTATGTTAAACTATTCAGATGATCTTAACTGGCTTACTATTGGCTGTCACAATAAGGAGGGTGTGACAAGTTGTTATGGCTGTCAAGTTAGTCCTGTCTGAGGGACACTACCATCATCTTCATTAAATACACAATCAAACCACACTTGTTCCTCCCACTTTTCTATGTTCAACCCAATGACTATGCATGTCTTCCTTCCTGTCCATTCACAGCTTCCGAAATGCCACCTCCTCAGGCAGCCTTTCACCTCAAAGGGAGCAAGATGGCAAGTCATTCAAACCCAGTGTCAGAACATGTAACCTGTGTGACTCATTTTCCTTACTGAGAAAATCTCTGTAGATGAGCTAATATCTACAGTTTGTTCAGTGTCAGTAATGCCAGGCTCTGTAGGATCTCCACGTGTGCTTCCACCAACCACTAAGAGATCCAATCTGTTAATCTGTTAAAATTTGCTAAACGACCACCAGAAGGAAATAATACAAAGTTAGCATAACTAGTGGAAGCCTGAAGCCTCGGGTGAGCCGCCTGACCAGGGAACCAGGGTACTAGAAACTGATCTCAGGAATTCCAGAAGAGCAGCAAATGCTCCTAACTGCTGAGCCCGCACCTGACACATTCTTATCAAGTATCTGCGCCTATAATTTTTACCTTCAAATTTTCTTTCACATTTGAAACAATTTCTGAAGGGAAATTAAGTGCAGATAACTCTTTAAACAGGAATGAGATATAGCCAAAACTGATTACTGTTCTTGTTGCTAGGAAACTGAGCACGATTACCCTGGGATAAACCATTGAACTTTAAGTCTTCTCACAAATGAAAAGAACAAAACTTTCTTCATAGTTACTAATGAGCTCAAGATAAAAATAAAACACCATACACTAAAATGTTCCTACACTCCAAAGTAGAATTGTACTGTTAAGGACTCAGCATCAGAGTTTCCCATTCAAGCCAGCAGTGCCACTCAAGCTGGTATTTGTAAATATTCTACACTCTGTACTTATATATTAAGTTCTTTTAAGACCAAACAATCCTTATAGTGAGTGTATCCTAGGTGACTTTTGAGACTGAACTGTAGGAATTTAAGGAGGTCTGGATATAATCATTAGCAATAACCAACAACACATCTAATGAACAAACCTAGTTTTGACTCCTTGGCTACTACTAACTATAATCTAGGGCAAAATGCATTCAGGTTTGGCTTTTGTAAGTATAAAATGATATAAAAAGTTGCCAGGCACATAGTGTAGAGTGTGGAATTGTTTGGGTCAAGGTATGCTCTTTTTCCATAGTAAAGGTTTGACAGATGGTGTAGATCAGGGGTAGAGCATTTGCCTAGCGTGTGCATGACCCTGAGTTTGATCTCTAGCACCACAAACCACCCATTGTTCATTATCTACCATCTCAGCCTCTGTACTTTTAATACCCGTTTGTCCTTCCTCTACTGTTCTCTCTAGAAATGACTATCTCAACTTTATTTCGGCCTACTCAAATCTAAGATACAAATGTCAGCTTCTGTCCTATAAGAATGATTAGCTTCCTTCCATGTTCCAATAACACTTTCACTTGGATAGCTCACTAAGATGCATAGAGTCCCGCGTTCATTGCGTGTGTATTATCACTTTTCTGGTCCTCCTGGCCAAAGGGCCAGTCACTGCCATGATTTACATATACTTAAAGGATGTTAACTGACTGGGCCATAGTAATATTAGAACCAAACTCGTCTGCAGCCTGAAGCTGAGAACGGACTAAACCAAACCTTACTTAGCGTCCCAAGAAAGAGCAAGCACTAAGACCAGGCGTCAAGTTCGATGGGAAAGAGATGGCCATTTATTTATCTAGCGCTTGGGGAGCTTCGGGTTGCGGCGACTCCCGGGAAGATAGACCCGGGGTCTCCTACTCAAGCAAATCCAACCTCGGCAAGGAAGACACGAAGGCTGCGCGCTCCAGCTCGCAGGCCCCCTGAGGCCTAGGCAGGCTCCACGCCGTGACTCAGCCCCTGGCGCCCGCCAACAGCCGGCTGTCCTCCCCTCACCTTGGCCAGCTTCTCACACTCAGGCAGGCGCTGGTCCACCGTGGCACTGTAGTCCACCTCCATCTTCACAATGCGCCCATCGGCCCGCTCCGAGCCGCCGTCCGCCATGGTCCCTGCCTAAGAGTCCCCTGCTGTCCCCCAGATTCGGCCACCACTCGTCACTCGCACCGGAAGTTGCCCGCGCATCCACTCAGGCAATGCGTCGGAAGTCCGCGAGAAGGACCCCGTGAGGCCCTCTGCCTTGGTCTCCAGTCAGGCAGTGCTGCAGACAGCCCCGGAGGCGGGGCGTACAGCGCGCGCGGGGGGGGGGGGGCCCGCAGGCCCGAGAATGGGCGGGGCTTTCTGAGGGCGGGACTAGTGCTCTAGTCTCCTGTCCTAAACATCCGTGTCTGAGGTAAGCGAACGTGACACGGCAGAATGTCTCACGTTCTTTTAAGTCCTCTGCTTCGAAAATCAATTTACCAAAACAGTCGGTGAACCACTTGTCTTTTCTTGGTCCTCGGTGTTCCCATTTTTAAATGAGGAGGCTAAAACTGACCCTGAAAGACAAAAGTTCTAAGGTTTTCTCTGCATTGATCTATGGGATTTAATTGCTCTTAAAAAAAAAGAAAAAGGTAGTGGTGGCGCACGCTTTTAATCCCAGCGCTTGGGAGGCAGAGGCAGGTGGATTTCTGAGTTCGAGGCGAGCCTGGTCTACAGAGTGAGTTCAACTCTGTCTCGGAAAAAAAATCAATAATAAAAAAAAAAAGGTGGCAGGCAGCTCAGAAGTGTTTTTGCGTTTTCACTCAATCTGCTATGCCAATAACAAGAATTCCTAAGACAAGCTGGAGAGATGGCTCAAAGGGTAAGAACACTAGCTGCTCTTCCAGAGGTCCTGAATGCAATTCCCAGCAACCACATGGTGGCTCACCACCATCTGTAATGGGATCTGAAGCCCTCTTCTGGTGTGTCCGGAGACAGCTACAGTGTACTCATATAAATAAAATAGGTAAATATTTTTAAAAAATTCCTAAGACAACTCAGATCACATTTCTGAGAACATTGCAATTTATTTATTTATTTATTTTTGATTTTTCAAGACAGGGTTTCTCTGTGTAGCCCTGGCTGTCCTGGAACTCACTCTGTAGACCAGGCTAGCCTCAACTCAGAAATCTGCCTGCCTCTGCCTCCCAAATGCTGGGATTAAAGGTGCGTACCACCACTGCCCGGCTTGCAATTCTTTACTATTACCATTTTTATATTCATTTAATCATGTACATGCATGCGGAGGTCAGGGGACAACCTCTAGGAGTCAGTCTTGCCTAACACCATGTGGGGCAGGCCTGGAGATTGAACTCAGGTCTTCAGGATTGGCACCAGGGACCTCTACCAGCTAAGCTATCACCCTGGCCTGAAAAATTGCTATTTTAAAGGCCTATGCAAGTTTTATCACCAACACCCTCTGAATTCTATGGCATAGCATAGAAACCATAAAAAACAAACAAACAAAAACAAAAAAAGCTTTCAGAGAGCCGGTATTGGTCTTCCATGTCTAATTAATCCCAGTTCTCACTCTGGAGGCTGAGGTGGGTGGATGTCTGTGAGTTTGAGGCCATCCTGGCCTATGTAGCAAGTTACATATCAGCCAGAACTACATAATGAGACCCTGTCTAAAAAATATAAAACAAACAACATAAGACTACATGACCACTCTACATATAATTTCATTTCCTTCTCTATATATACACGTATCTCTATGTAAGAGGAGTTATGGGTGTTTTTCTATCTTAAATTTTGTTTCTTCTTTAAACACTGTATTGTCATATCCTATTTATGAGTGGATAATATTTTCCAAGGTTTTCACTGACGTGCAGCAAAGAAAGGTCTGTTCAGAAAACATTTAGAGGGCTGGAGAGATGGCTCAACAGTTAAAAGCACTCTTCCAAAGATCCGGAGTTCAAATCCAAGCAACCACATGGTGGCTCACAAACATTCACAATAAGATCTGACTCTGTCTTCTGGTGTATCTGAAGATAGCTACAATGTACTTACATATAATAAATAAATAAATCTTAAAAAAAAAAAAAGAAGAAAAAAGAAAGCATTTAGGGATGGTGGCCTAAATCAGTTGACAATCATTAATACAACATACACTGGCCATGCACAGTATGCATGCACATAGTATAGCCATATACATATCTCATATATGCACATATAAAGAGAGATATAAATATTTGAAAATATACAACCGTAATGTTGGAGATGTAGCTCAGTGATACAATGCTTAGCTAGCATATATAAAGATCTGTGTTTAGCTGGGCAGTGGTGTCACACGCCTTTATTCCCAGCACTCGGGAGCCAGAGGCAGGTGGATTTCTGAGTTCAAGGCTAGCCTGGTCTACAGAGTGAGTTCCACGACAGCCAGGGTTACACAGAGAAACCCTGTCTTGAAAAACCAAAAAAGAAAGACCGCGCGCGCACGAGAGAGAGAGAGAGAGAGAGAGAGAGAGAGAGAGAGAGAGAGAGAGAGGGAGAGAGGGAGAGATGGAGAGAGGGAGAGAGAGAAGAGAGAGAGAGAAGCCACAAAGAATCATGATATAGTTGCACAATGCACAAGAATTCTAACTGTAAAAGTGTGGACTGTGACAGATGCGTTCCTTTGGTACCTCAGACATCACAAGGGTTTACTGTTGATAACAGAGGGAAAAAATGAACTGGAAGTTGAAAGTTTTTTGTTTCTTATTTAGTTTATACAGGGGAGTTTTTTGTCTGCATGTATGTATGTGTACACGTGCATGCCTGATACCCAAGGAGGCCAGAAGAGGGCACCAGAGCCCGTATAATGTGACTGCAGGTCATTGAACTAAGGTCCTCTGCTACAGCATGTGGCTTTAACTATTGAGATATTTTTCCAGCCCCCAGATTGGCTTTAGCTCTAGTGAGATGGGGAACCAGTGGAGACAAAGGAGTGGTGTGAGCTACCACACACAATACAAGGATCACCTGCAAGGGCAAACTGAAAGCACTCTTTGAGAACAACACACAGAATGAATCAGCCAGGGAGCTGGGTGTGGCTCAATGGTAGAGTGATTATTTAGTATTCATGGATTCCATTCCCAGCTCTGTGATCACACACACACACACACACACACACACACACCAAGCAAAAACTCAGTCTGGATGCTGTGTGCTCACTAAGTTTGGGCAGAGGTTGGGAGACTGATTGGGAGGCTTTTATAATAACCCTAAGGGATTGTGATTATGAGATTAGAGAGAGAGAGAGAGGGCTGGAGAGATGGCTCAGTAGTTAAAGAGCACCGACTGCTCTTCCAAATGTCCTGAGTTCAAATCCCAGCAACCACATGGTGGCTGGCAATCATCTGCAATGGGATCTGACACCCTCTTCTGGTGTGTCTGAAGATAGTTACAGTGTACTTATATAAATAATAAAATAAATACATCTTAAAAAAAAAAAGACCAAGTGTAAGCCTGGCGCACGCCTTTAATCCCAGCACTTTGACCTTCATTTATATCTGTGTATCATGTGGGTACCTGGTGACCAACCTAAGGAGTCTAGAAGAGGGTAGCAGTTCCCCTGAGCCTGAAGAAACAGAGGATTGTGAACTGCCATGCGGGTGCTGGGAATCGACCCAGGTCATTTGGAAGGGCAGCCAGTGCTTTTAACTGTGAAGCCATCTTTTCATCTCCTTACTTGGCGTTTTGATATAAATTATTATGCCAAGTAGCAGTGGTGCACACCTTTAATTTCAGCACTTGAGAGGCAGAGGCACGTGGATCTCTGAGTTAGAGGCTAGCCTGGTGTACAAATAGAATTCCAAGACAGCCAAAAGTACACAGAGAAAGCCTGTCCTGAGAAACCTCAGAATACTGACTGCTCTTGTGGAGAACCTAAGTTTGGTTCCCAGCACCCACTTGGGCTCACAATCTATAACTCCAGTTCCAGAGAATAGGATACCCTCTTCTGGCCTCCACGGGCAACAGGCACACCACATGGTATACACAAACCTACTTGCAGGCGATTCTCACCCATAAAATAAAAAAAAAAAAATTTTTTTTTTTAAAGTTTCTTGTCTTAAAAATAGTTGAATGGCCGGGAAGTGGTGGCACACGCCTGTAATCCCAGCACTCTGGGAGGCAGAGGCAGGCGGATTTCTGAGTTCGAGGCCAGCCTGGTCTACAGAGTGAGTTCCAGGACAGCCAGGGCTATACAGAGAAACCCTGTCTCGAAAAAACCAAATCCAAGAAACCAAAAAAAAAAAAAAAAAGTTGAATGATTTGGAATAGGGTCATAGATCAGTAATAAGGCACTTCCCTTGTAAGGCCCAGGTTTCAGTACTCAGCACCGAGGGAAAAAATGAATAAATAAATAAGAGAGGGGCTGGGAGACAGCAAAGTTAGTAAAGTGTTTTCTGAGAAAGCATGAGTTTGATCCTCAGACCTGCATGCTGGTGTGGTGACTTGGCTTTGTAATCTCAGTAGAGACCAGCAGATCTTGTAATCTCTCTGGCTGGCCAGCTTAATCTAAAATAGCCTAGCTGATGAGCACTAGGTCCCAGTGAGAGACTCTGCCTCAAAATGCTAGATGGGTGACAACTCCTGGACTCCTCACTCCTGAGCATGTGTCCACGTGTACCTCCTCCCACTCGGGACAGGCAGCTACACACACAGTCAGAGGAGACTCCACATCAGAGATGTAAATACTCTCTCTTTGAAGAGATGGGTCTCACACACATTCTTCAGCATGAGCTGGTCCTGGCAGATACCACCTTAGCTAAGCGATAAAGGATGACGTCAGAATAGGCACAGAGGGGCCTTTATCGAGGGCTACTTAGGTCATATAAAATAAAACAGGAATGACAGTGGGAGTTATCCTTCCTTTCTTCCCTTAGAGACAGGGTTTCACTGGATAGCTCATGCTGACCTGGACCTCACTAGATAGACTATGGCCTCCTGATCTGCCTGCTTCTGACTCCCGAGTGCTGGGATTAAAGGTGTGCACTGCAGGTGTTGGTGGTGCACGCCTGTAATCCCAGTACTCTGGGAGGCAGGAGCAGGCAGATTTCTGGGTTTGAGGCCAGCCTGGTCTACAGAGTGTGTCCCAGGACAGAAAGAGTTACACAGAGAAACCCTGTCTCAAAAAAACCAAATCCAAAAAAAAAAAACCAAAAAAAAAAAAAAAGGTGTGCACCACCACCCGACTTCGGCAGATATCTTTAAATAATAATAAAATTGTTTAATCCCAGCACTCTGGGAGGCAGAAGCAGGCAGATTTCTGACTTCGAGGCCAGCCTGGTCTACAGAGTGAATTCCAGGACAGCGAGGGCTACACAGAGAAACCCTGTCTCAAAAAAAACCAAATCCAAAAGGACCAAAAAAATTGTTATTACTATATAGTTTTTGTTTAAAGATTTATCTTATTTATGTGAGTACACTGTCACTGTCATCAAGACACACCAGAAGAGGGCATCAGATCCCATTACAGGTGGTCATGAGCCACCATGTGGGTGCAGGGAATTGAACTCAGGACCTCTAGAAGAGCAGTCAGAGCTCCTAACCACTGAGCCATCTCTCCAGCCCTAAAATTATTCTAGGTGTGCATAAATGTGACTTTTCCACGTGTATCTGTGGGCCTTTGGAGGTTAGAAGAGGATGTTAGAGGCCCTGAATGGGAAATACAGGCGGTTGGGAACCACTTGATGTGGGCATTAAGAACAGAACTGGCATTCTCTACAAGAGCAAGAGCTCTCAGCCACTGAGCCGTCTCTCCAGCTCCTAAGGGCTATTTTTTTCTTTTTAAATCATCTTCTTTCGCCTTCCCACTGCAGAGCTAGATGAACCCAGGTCTTTGAGCAGGATGGGAGCTCTCCCGCATCCCTCTCCCCAATGCAATCCTTTTGGACAAGCTGCCCCAATCAAGTTTGGAGTAACTAGACATTTGCATAGGATCGATGAATCTAACCCTGATTCCCTGTTGCCCCCTCTTCAACACAGCCAAAGGCGGGATGGTGGAGGGCCCTAGACACATTTAATCAGTGAAAGCAGGAATTCTGTTCTTACCTTTCAGTGACTCACAAAACAAAGTGCCATCAGTCCTGTGACATGAAGTCAACACATGTGATCCCTTTGCTTCCCCTGTGCAACACCCCCACTTTTACATTCGTTGACCTGCAGATTTTCCATCATTAATGGAACCTCTTATCAACCATTACCATGATAGCATCAACCTTAAAAGAAAAAAAGGTTTGACTGGTTGGTGGTTGCACGTGCCTCTAATTCCAGCAGTCAGGAGGCAGAAGTGGGTGGATCTCTGAATCCAAGGCCATTCTAGTTTGCAGAGTGAGTTCCTGGACAGCCAGGGCTACACAGAAACTCTTTTTTCTTTTTTAAAGATTTATTTGTATACAGCATGTATACCTACAGGCCAAAAGAGGGCATCAGATTTCATTATAGATGGTTGTGAGCCACCATGTGGTTGCTGGGAATTGAATTCAAGACCTCTGGAAGAACAGTCAGTGCTCTTAACCTCTGAGCCATCTATTCATTCCCCAGAAATTCTTTGTGTCCAAAATGAAAAAATTAAAAAAAAAAACCAACAACACCAAAACAAACAAGGAAAAAACAAAAAAAAAAAAAAGGGAAGAAGAAAGGGAGAAAGGAAAGAAGAAAAAAAGGAAGAAAGGAAGGTACAATTCTTGTCATTCACTTGGGGGCAGCTGAAGGCAGGGCTTGAAACACTTGCAATGACTTTTGGCCAGTAGATGGCACCCTCTTCCCCAAGACTAAATGAGTTATGAATGAACTCTTCCTAACCCCAGACCAAGAACCATAGTAATGAATACTAGCCGTCCCTAATTCCTGCCAGGTCGTTTATATCCCCCCTCTCTTCCTCATTCCATCTGGTCCCACATGTTCCCATATGTTTCCTGTAGTGTTTATGGTAACACAGGCACCTCTAGTATTGTATCCTAACCACTTCAGCATATTGCTAGCGGCGGGCGTTACTTTCCATAAACACGGATGGATGGTCAAAGCTTGGCTTTAAAATGATGTCATGAGGCCACGGACAGCAAGGAGAATTCTCCAAGAAGGCAGCGGGATGAGCAGAAGGATCAAAGCTGAAAAGCGAAGGTCTTCTGAGGCTATCAGGGTTAAGAAATACTAGTGGGAAATACTAAAGCGAGAGCCTGGAGCCTCCTGTTTTCACCGAAAGGCTTTCAAGGTGCTAGGGTTAGAGCTGCGCATGCGCACCATTAGTGAGGCCAGGCACCCGTGAAGCAGAGTGGAAAGGAAAAGACAAACTACTGGGGGAAGTCGCCTTGTACCAAGAGGTGGAAGAAAAGCACAGTCAGCCAGTAGTGTCCGTGGGTTCCCCGTCAGTGGATTCACCGTCCCACGGGTCAGACCATAATCAGAAAACACTACTGTACTCAAGGCACGCAGATGTTCCCCCTGTCTGTCCTTATTCTCTGAACAATGCAATATAACAACTATTCACATAGCATGCACATTGCATTAGATAGTATTAGCAGTCTAGAGATAATTGAAAATACACAGTAGGATGCCACTGGTAGGGCGATTAAGTGCCACCGCGCTGAGAGGAAAAACGGGAAAAAAAAATCAGCTTGGGTTCTTTTTGTCTCAATTCAACACTACCAGGCCGAATTAAAATGATCTACCTTGAGGGAAGGTGGTAGTGCACAACTTTCATTCCAGCATTTGGGAGGCAGAGGCAGGCAGATTTCTGAGCTTGAGGCCAGCCTGGTCTAGAGTGAGTTCCAGGATAGCCAGGGCTACACAGAGAAACCCTGTCTCTAAAAACCAAAAAAAGAAGAAAAAAAAAAAGCAAACAAAATTCTCAAAGAATTTGGTTTAGCTTTAATTAGCAGCTGTAAATATTTCTGAGCCAAGTTTGGGAAGCATTAATCTAGAAAATAGTTTTCTTTCTTTTTTAACCAGATCCTTTTTTAAGCTAGATCCAGGGTATCGTTTTCCTAGTAGGCTGGATCATGTTCCCTGAGCTCTTAAACTTGGGTAGGTCATCTGGGTAGCTTTAGTCAGAGCCCACCCCCATTATGTTCCTTAGTGACTTATTGAGCATAATTTTAACAAACTATATTATTCGAGGCCTGCATAGTCGACATTGCCCAATGCAAACTCTATGGGTGGGTGTGGGTCTCCAGCGCTCACAAGCACACACACATACAAACATATGTGTGTATCTATGCATCTATATCCGAGAGCCAGTGATGCTTACAGATTGACCTCCTATATGCAGTGGATTCATTTTTTTTTCTCCATTTTTAGGAAAACAAGCTTAAAAAAAAAAAACCAAATGCCAGACAAATGAAAACCAGACTTCAGCAGTTACATGCTGCTTCCTGAGGAACTGAAGAATGCGCTTCTTGTGGTTAAAATGGGAGATCTGTTTAGTATGGATGAAATACCAACACCCCAGGCATTTTTATTGACATTTCACTGTGACTTTTTGAACTTAGGAGTGCTGACACGAAAACCTATTCTTTATGCTCTGCGAAGCCTGCAGTAGGATTGCAGAGCCAGGGAGAAAGAGGTAACAGGCAATCTCTCTCTCTCTCTCTCTCTCTCTCTCTCTCTCTCTCTCTCTGTGTGTGTGTGTGTGTGTGTGTGTGTACTTAGTTTTCACCAACACTGCTGCAGGATTCCGTCTTGAGAACATGTTAGAAAACATACCCTAAAAGCACCACTCCTCTTGCTCCGGCCTTGCTTATTCATCTCTGTGAGCATTTGTAAACACGCCCCCAGCCTCAAAGTCAAGGGGCACTAGTGCACTTTGGAAATAGTTTCCAAAGCGACTAAGTAGAGAGCCCTATGGCACCCAGGTTACATTTGAAAACAGATCCCAACGTTTTAAGAGTCCAAGATAGCCCCTCTTTGCGATTCTCCTCGGCGTTAGCTGCTCTAGGTTCTGGGACAGCCCTGGCGTCTGGCAGCGGACTAGGAGAGACATGCTGTTTTGTTTAAATCCTCCACATTCTTTGCCATTTCCCCATTGGCCGGATGGGGCTACCCTCCCCGCCGCGGCCGCTGCTGATGTCAGCCTCGCTGCTCTCGCTCCTCCCGCACCCACCTCCCTGCCCCAGGCACACTGCAGCTCGGCGCGGACTCTCCAGTCGCGGCGAGGTGGCTGCAAACTCACGGGCACGCACGGCGCTCGCTGAGCCGAGGGACTCGGGGGAGGGGACGCGCGCAAGGCACTGGCAGCCAACCGCCGAGGTTGAAGACACCCGGGGCCCAGAGCAGGGTAGAACCCTGGCGGCTGCGGCTTCCCTTTTCTCTCTCAGCTGAGCTCCGGAGAGACTCGGGGACTGGCCCTAAAAAGAGCCAGGAAATCTTGTTTACCGCCCGGGGAGAGGAGCCCATCGAGCCTTTGTTTGGAAAGTCAGCATCGCCTGCTCCCGCGGCAATGTGTTCCTGGTGACATTAACCCAGGGTAGACGAGTAGGAGAAAAGGGGGCTCGCCAGGTTCAGCTCTGCTTTCGGAGGAGGATCCAGACGCGACTTTTGTGCGTTTGTCTGAATTTGTGAAAATCCCTTTTCTCCCTCCTTTTGCTTCTCTTGCCCGCCGCCGGGCATGTCCTGATCTGGTGGCCGCGCCTACCAGCCCGGGGCTGCTGATCCGAGCTATCTCCCGCGGGTCTCCCTCCCTCAGTGCCTGACTTTGCAATACCGAGAGGGCTGATCTCTGCGAGGAAGGAGGCGGAGGAGTCACAGACACCGGGACCCGAAGCTTGACATGCTCCGGGGCGGACCGGAGGCAGTTAGGAGCTGAGCGCACCACCGGGGTTGCTTCGCTCGCCGGTTCCCAGCGTCTTTGCTCTCTTCTGGGCTTCAGCCTTGCTCATCTGTTGGGACGCCCCCTTCTTTCCTGGGATCCGCGGCCGGCAGGAACATGCTGCTGAAGGAGTACCGAATCTGCATGCCGCTCACCGTGGACGAGGTAGGCACCGCGCCCGGCCTCGCCCGCTCCGGGTCCCCAGCCGCCACCACTCGGCCGGCGGGTCCACTGCGTGCGGCGGGGAAACCCTGGCGCCCAAACCTGGAGGCTGGAGGGGGAGGAGGCAGAGGATTCGCTGTTCCCACTCGTCACCCCGGCAGAGGAAAGGCGGCGTGGGGGTGGGGCGGGGGAGTCCAGGTGAGCTCTTCGGGGACATCTAGAATCAGATTACTGGGGACCACAATGCGTCTCAGGGAGCTGTTGCGCCCCCTCCCTACAATTAAGCAAATGCTCGGAATACAACAAGAGCCTAAGCATGCTCTGCAGCCAGAGTATCGGGGTACCTTGCCATGGTGGTAGCCACTGTCCCCATGTCCCCTTTACAAGGTGGGCTTGCAGGGACAAATTCCGCGCGGGTGGCATTTGCAGACCAGAGTCCCGCCTGGGGGCACGTCGGAGGCCTGGAGAGGGTCCGTTTAGAACCCGACTTCTCCTTGTCGCCTCCGGTCTAGGCGCTGGCTCCTGCCCAGCCCTAGCATCCAGGCTCCCTCCGGGACCTAGCTTGTCCTTTGCTGACCGCCTAGCTCGGAAACTTTCTGCGTGTCTCGTTCCTTCCGCGGCGGGGAGCGTGGTCTTAGGAAGAGCCCCAGTGGTGGGGGCCTGCGGCGCGGCCACCGGAGGGCGCTCCAGGCCGTCGGGCCCGGCCCTCCTGGTTCTTGAGTTTCGGGGGCTTCAGGGTGAGGGGCTCCCTGCTCAAGGGCTCGGCCTCCACGCGCAGGTCAGCTTGCATTTTTCCGATTCCTCCTCCGCCCCCCGTCCCGCCCCCCTCCCCCTAACAGCGAGCTCCGCCATTGAGGAAACAGTGACTCAGTGAGGGTCACTCCGGCCCGGGCTTCCTTTTCGTTCCCCTTTCTCCCCACCTCTTTGGATATTTCATAAGTGCTTTGCGTCTGTCCAGGGACACACAGCCAGGACATGAAGCCAATCAAGCCAATTTGGAGAAAGACTCCTGTGGTTTGGTATGGCAACAAATGAAATCAGCGATCCACGACGTATTTGTATTTAAAACCGGTGCATTTAATCTATCAGACATGTGATCTACTCACAACTCTGTGAAAGGGGCCTTGTGCTTTTGTGTTACTGGGACTATGGCTGGCTCCCCGCCCCTCTTCCCCCCTGGGAGGGGTGGCAGTTTTCCTTAGGCTTCTGGCGCCAGGGTTAAGGTGAGACCCAAGGAGGATCCTAGGCAAGATCAAAGTAGCCTGAAGTTTACAAAACACTAGACACTTGATGCTGGCTGCCAAGGACTGACAAGGATAGCTTAGCCATGTCCCCCCCCCCCCCCCCCACCACTCTCCCTACCCCCAGCCTTATCAAGGAGATTTGGAGTTTGCATGCTTTTCTGGGGTGGCAGCATTTTGAGCTGTGTCTTAAACGGTAGTTAGGTGCCTCTTAACCTTATCAATGGAGAGGCAGCATACAGCTTTGTGGAGAATGAGGAAAAGCAAATGAATGGGATTGGACATGCACGCACCCCTCTCCCTGGGGCTGGTGCTTTGTGGACATGCTGTCTTCCCACCTCTGGGACTGCTGAGCAGGACCAGGGCAACCCCGAAGTGTCCGGGTGCTTCCACTCCATTTCCTGCTTTGACTGGCGATTCGCGGGACTGTGCAGTCCTGGGGCGCTGGTGGCACTCAGTTTAATTCTGAGTCAGGTTCTCTCTGTGTAGCCCTGCCTGTCCTAGAACTCACTATCTAGACCGGACTGGCTTTGAACTCACAGATCAGTCTGCTGGGGTCAAGTGTATATCACCTGGCTCAGCCTTTCTTTCTTGCTAACATCTTGTTGTCCTGGTCGGTTTTCTTCTGGTACTTTCTTAAGCACCGGGCAGAGCATTTTCCCCACATTTATTTGTTTAAGTATTCAGTGTAGTAATTACATTTGAGTGGTTAGGGTGGATGGCTTTTCCTTTCTTTTCTCTTTTTCTTTTCTTTCTCTTCCCCCTTCCTTGTCCCTCCCTCTTTTTCTTTCTCTTTTTTCCTCTTTCTTTTTCTTTCTTTCTCTCTTTTTCTCTCTTTCTCTCTTTCTCTCTCTTCCTTCCTTCCTTCCTTCCTTCCTTCCTTCCTTCCTTTCTTTCTTTCTTTCTTTCTCTTTCTCTCTCTTTCTCTCTCTTTCTCTCTCTCTCTTTCTTTCTTTCTTTGTTTCTTTGTTTCTTTCTTTCTTTCTTTCTTTCTTTCTTTCTTTCTTTCTTTCTTTCTTTCTTTCTTTCTTTCTTTCTTTCTTTCTCTGTAGAATTGACTGGCCTTAAACTCAAGAGATCCACCTGATTCTGCTGCCTCTCACGTGCTGGGACTAAAGGCGTGCACTGCCACACCTGTCTAAGAAAGGTCTAGAATGACCTTTCTTAATTGGCCAAGGAAGCCAGACCCTACTTATAGGGATAATTATAAATTCCTTAATATGAAACCTGTTTAGACCAAAGTAAGTACGATTCAGTTTCTCTGAAGTCATATTCTGATTTTTATCTTATATTGTTATTTTGTTTTATTCTCTTTGTGGTTCTGGGGGTTGGACATGGCCTTGAACAGGAGAGGCCTCTGAACTACATCCCCAGCCTGAGGTCTTAGTGTGAAATTGTTCTCTGTTTTGTCTGAGATGCAAAGCCAGCAGTTTAGGTAGGAGGTCTCAGACAGGAAAAAAATTTTAAATTAGCCAAATCAGTTAGTTGATGGGTGAGGAAGGGCGACCTGGCTGACTAGACGCCAGACTCTTAAGTCTGAACTGTAGCCCACCCCCCAGCCTCTCCCATCCCATGGTGGCACCCCGCTCACCGGCCCTAACCCTCAATGCTGAGGAGCAGCTTAAGTGTTTGGCTGCAGAAGATGATTACTGCAAATCAAATAGTCTTTGGTAGCTCAACTTTCGCTTCAGGTTCTGGGTCTCATTGGACTTGATGGAACCTGTGGGGCCTTCTGGCGCTTGCTCCTGACTAACTTTGGATGTTAATTAGTAGCACTCACTGGGTTTTGCCAAAGAAGCAAATGAGTTTCGGAGAGTCAGTGTCTGGTCTCTGTCCCTTTTCCTTCTCCCTTGACCCCACATGGCCTCTGGCCTCTGGAGATCCATGTAATGGCTGCTTCACTGCTAAATGCTAGTAATCCCAGCACTTGGGAGGTGGAGCCTGGAGAAATTTTGGAAACTTTAAGGTCATCCCTCAGCTATAAAATAAGTTTGAAGTCAGCCATGAAACTTTTTCTTTGCCCCCTACCCCGCAGTAAAACAAGGTTAAATGCCGCGTCCCAGGCTGCACAACTCGTTAATAGCCTGTTGGTAATGCCTTTCTTTGTTTTTCCCTGAGCTCTGCAGTTGTTTAATCCAGGAAGAGGAAAATCATTTCTTGAAAACAGATACAGTCAGCACTGTCATCGAAATAAAAAAGCCAGGGGCCTTTGAATTGTTACAGATAGTATTGACTTCTACTCTCTCTCTCCAGTCTTATTTTAACACATAAAATGTTCCCCAGTTCCAGGAAAGAGAACAGCTCCGCCAGACAGAGAAAATAAAACCAAGCTTTTGTCTAGAGCAGGGTGTTAATGGTATGCTTGTATGTGCTTCAGTGGAAGAAAACTTGCAGAGCAAGATTGAAGCCCTGAGATTGTCCCCAGCACCATACACACACACACACACACACACACACACACCCTCCCTGAGGTGGGGGATTGAGATAAGGAGTTTAAAAAGTAACATTCTAGGCAGTGGTGGTCCACACCTTTAATCCCAGCCTTGGGAGGCAGAGGCAGGCAGATTTCTGAGTTCAAAGCCAGCCTAGTCTACAGAGTGAGTTCCTGGACAGCCAGGGCTACACAGAAACCCTGGCTCGAAAAACAAACAAACAAACAAACAAAAAAGTAACATTCTTAGATCACTTTTTGTTGTTGTTGTTGAGATGAGGCCTTACACTGGTCTGGAACCATTTACCCAGTCAGCTAGGCTGGCTGGTGAGCCCCAGAGATCTGCCTGTTTCTTCCTCCTCTGTGCTGTGGAGTCACAATACTTCCACCTCCTCTTCTTCCTCCTCCTTCTGCTCTTCCTCTTCCTCCTCCTCTTCCACCTCCTCCTCCTCTGTTTTCTCCCCACAAGGTTTAACCCATCACCACATTGCTGGCAGAAGTCTCTCAGGCCTTTATGGTCAAACAAAATTACATGTATTTGTGTGTGTGTGTGTGTGTGTGTGTGTGTTTGCCATGGATGTGGAGGTCCAGATAACCTATAGGAGAAGGGTCTCTCCTTATCCCAGGTAGGTCCTGAGGATAGAGCTCAGGTCACCCGGCTTGGTGGCCAAAGTACCTTCTGGATGAGACATTCCTTAGCCCTTCATGGATTAACTTTCATTAAAAACAACGACAAGCTAACAGAACAAATAGGAAACTCCACTGGTGTTGAATACAGTCATCTTTGAGTTAAGCGAAAGTCTGTTGGGCAGTTGTTAAGTGGTGGGGGAGGGGGTAGACCTCTGGATTCTAGAATTTTAGACTTGGAAGAGCTATTTATTAGTAATGTCTGGAGTCTTGATGTCTTGTTTTCTAGAGGGCTCCGGGCTTGTAGAGGGAGCATTCTTTTGCTTGCCCAATAGCTAGCTTGAGTCTGGGCTGGAACAGGGCTTCTCATTTCTGAGTGAACCCTGTTTTGTGGGTGCCATGAGGGCTACAGTTTCTCTCTCTGTCCATCCTGTTGGTAGCAGATGTTATTATCCCTAAGCCTCGCATAGGTATATAGCATGTATACTGGGTCTTCCCTTGTTGAAGGTAGCTTGGACACTCAGACCTTGTATCAATCCAGGGGACAACTGAAGAATAGTACCTGTTAGAACCTACTGGAAGCGTGTGTAGGGTGAATGAGTGTTTGCTTAGTATTTATGAAGCCCAGGGATAAGTACCTAGCACCAAAAACAAACAAACAAACAAACAAACATTATTATCTGGGTGATGCCACATACCTATGCTAGGCAGGCTGAGACTGGGGAATTAAGAGTTCAAGGCCAGCCAGGTGGTAGTGGCACACCCGGATTTCTGAGTTCAAGGCCAGCCTGGTCTACAGAGTGAGTTCCAGGACAGCCAGGGCTACACAGAGAAACCCTGTCTGGAAAATAACCAAACTCCCCCCCCCCCAAAACAAAACAAAATAAAACAAAACACCCAAGGCCATGGAGTCGACAAATGGCTCATCAGTGAAGAACACTTGTTCTTGCAGAGGACTTGGGTTGGGCTCCCAGCATTCACATGGTTTCTCACAGCCATCCATGACTCCAGTTCCAGGGGCTCCAGCGCTTTCCTCTAACCTCTGAGGGCACCAGGCACACAGGCCTGCAAACCAGAAGCAAAACCCTCAGTTCACATAAAGAAATAGATAAAAGTTCAAAGCCATCTGGGGCTACTTCGTGAGACTCTGTCTAAATAAATAAAAGAATTAAACACACAAATAAAAAGGCAAGTGCTTCCCAGAGACTAAAGCCCATCTAAAAGAGAATGCAAGGTAGGAATTTTAGCTTTTATTTAAAAAACAAAACTATCTTGAAAAAAAAAAGAATTTGGACTGCCCTCACATTAATGTGTGTTCAGGTAAGGATTTATTTGCAGTCTTTCGGGATTTGCTGCACAATGAAGAAAAACAGAAACATCCACCTCCTCGTTAAGGACCGAAGAAAAAGGAAGAGTGACAGCCGTGGGACCCCGAATGTCATTGTGCGCTCTGCTCTGGTGGACAGCCAGCACTCTACCCAGGAGCCTCTGGCCCCAGGAGAGTTCCCCTGCTGATGTTTCCGAGAATCATGGGAGCTGGGTTGGCCACCCTGGAAGGATAGGAGTGGAGGGGTTGTTCTTCCTCTCTCTTCCTCCCTCTCCATTGGAAACTGTGACAGAGTGTTTCTGCAAGCACCTGCAGACCTTGAAGGAGAGAAGGTTTTGTTGTTGTTGTTTGGGTTGGTTTTTTTTTTTTTTTTGAGACAGGGTTTCTCTTTGTAGCCTTGACTGTCCTGGAACTTGCTACCTGGACTAGGCTACCCTTGAACTCACAGAGATCCATCTGCCTGTGCCTCCTGAGTGCTGAGATTAAACGTCTAGGGAAACATTTTAATAGCTGATTCTAGCATCGACTCTGTGTATTGTATAAAGCAGAACCCTTGACTATGAAGGCTAAAGACTCCTCAGTGGATGGAAAATATCTTAAATTTTTTGTTTTAAAAGAAAAAAAACCTTTTAAAATTTCTGTCTGTTCCTAGTTTGAGAGGAGCCGAGGCCAGGACCGTGGGTTTGTCCTCTCCCTGATCAAGTAGCTTCCTGTGCCAGGGTCACGTGCAGGCAGTAAGCATTGTTGACGAAGCCACCCCTCTCTCTAGCATGCAGGGAGTCTTGCTTCTGAGTGCTGTGGACTGTTACTGGGTAAGCGCAAGCTTTGTCCGCTAATGGACTAGACAAGGAACAGATGCAGGCCTGCTGGCTGGCGCTGGGAAGGTGACTTTGTGCGGGAAAGGACACTGCCCTTCCCCAGTCATTTAAGGGGACACCTGTCATGTGGAACAGATTCCCGGCCTGGAGAGGGTGGAAAAAAAAGCATACTCTTCTTAACAAAAGCTAGTTGGATGTGGTAGTGTAATTATTCACTTTCACAATGAATAGAAAGGTAGTAAGCTGGTAGTTGGAGATTGCTTTTGGGGTTTCAAACTCAAGGACTTGAGCATGCTAGACCAGATATTTTTTGTCCTCAGCTCTAAGGCTCTTAAAAGAAACAAAACTAGCCGGGCGGTGGTGGTGCACGCCTGTAATCCCAGCACTCTGGGAGGCAGAGGCAGAGGCAGGCGGCTTTCTGAGTTCGAGGCCAGCCTGGTCTAACGAGTGAGTTCCAGGACAGCCAGGACTAGACAGAGAAACTCTGTCTCAAAAAAAAAAAAAATCCAAAAAAAAAAAGAGAAAGGAACAAACCTAATTTTCATTGTATTTCTATAAATGTTTTCCTGCCTGAACCTACGAGCAACACATGAATGCATTGACCGTGGAGGCCAGAAGAGGGCGTCAGGTGTCCTAGGACGGGCGTTTCTTCTGGTTGTGAGCTGCCGAGTGAGTACTGGGAACCAAAGCTCTTGCCTGGCCAGAGCAGCTAGTGTTCTTCAGCTGAGCCTCTCTCCAGCCCCTTCAGTTAGATGAGGGAAGGAAGGCAAGGTTCCCCGACTGGCAGGCCTGGATGTCTTGTTTTCTGTTAGCTAGAGGTCTGGATCGGTTAGGCCATTCTGAGAACCTTTGAGAAGTGGTTAACAGCTCTGTCCCCGTCTTGGTAAAAAAAATGGGTGAGTTCTGGACCTCACCTAACTGACTAACCGAAGTCAGGGAGGCTGTGGTTGTGGCGCATTCCTTCCCAAGGGAGATGAAAAGGGAAACTTTACACTCCATCCCCAGGCCTCCCAGACTCCTCTTGGAAATTGGGAATTTTATGGGATTCCCAATGGAGATTTTTATTTATTTTTATTTTATTTTATTTTATTTTTTCCGAGACAGGGTTTCTCTGTGTAGCCCTGGCTGTCCTGGAACTCACTCTGTAGACCAGGCTGGCCTTGAACTGAGAAATCTGCCTGCCTCTGCCTCCCAAGTTCTGGGATTACAGGCGTGCACCACCACGCCTAGCCACAAGTGCTCTTAACTGCTGAGCCACCTGTGGGTGTTTGTTTGTGTGTGTGTGCCACCACGCCTGGCTGAGATTTTTATTTTATTTCGTTTTATTTTATCTTATTTTATTCCTCTTCCCTTAGGCAGAGGAAGCTGACTGTATCATTTATACTATGAGCTGCAAAGTTGGTCATCTGGAAAATAGAAAGTCCTTTCAAAAAAAAGGTTTTTTTGTAAAGATTTATTTATTTATTACATGTAGGTACATTGTAGCTGTCTTCAGACACCCCAGAAGAGGGAGGGTGTCAGATCTCATTATGAATGGTTGTGATCCACCATGTGGTTGCTGGGATTTGAACTTAGGACCTTCAGAAGAGCAGTCAGTGTTCTTAACCACTGAGCTATCTCTCCAGCCCCCCCTCCTCATTTTAAATTATGGAAAATGAACCTCTCACAAATTGGGGTTCAGCATGACCCAACTTCGGGGCTCACTTTTCTAAGTAGAGCTCTGTGGGCATGAACCTTGGGATGGGCCTGCAGCCAACCCTTTGGTTCCTGGTCAGCCCATCTAAGACAGTCCTCTCAGGCTGGGGACACGGTGGGGTAAGGAGAGTGTTTTCCTAGAGTGCAAAGTACTTTTATATTAAAAGAAGCTTGAGGCTGGAGAGATGGCTCAGGCCTGAGCACTTGCTACTCCTAAAGAAGGCCTGGGGTTCTGTTCCTAGCACCCACATGGGAGTGGAGGAGAGACACTACCATAGTAGATTCGATCCCACTTTTGGCCCCTGAGCATACACATGATACATACACTCACACACACAAATATCTATGAAGAAAAACAAAACAAACAACAACAAACAAACAGACCCTGACACCACCAGACAATATTTGAGACAGGATTGCCCTTTTTTGGCCCTGACTGGCCTAGAATCACTTTGTAGAGTAGGCTAGCTTCTAAGTCACAGATCTACCTCCCTCTGCCTCTCAAGTATTGGGATAAAAGCATGAGCCACTCCTCCCCGTGAAAAATAAATCTTCAAAGGTTAAAAAAAAATTAGCAGGGTGTAGTGGTGCATGTCCCAACAGTCACAGAGGCAGGCAGATAGATCTCCTTTAGTTTCAGGCCATCTGTGTCTACATAGTAAATTTCAGAGCAGCCAGAGTTACGTAGTGGGAACCTGTCTCAAACCGTGCCCCCCAAAAAAATTTCAAAAAGAACTATTAGAAATTCAATAGCTTAAGACACCTGGGTTGGGGCTGGAGAGATGGTTCAGCGGTTAAGAATACTGACTGCTCTTCCAGAGGTCCTGAGTTCAATTCCCAGCAACCACATGGTGGCTCATGACCATCTGTAATGGGATCAAATGCCCTCTTCTGGTGTGTCTGAAGACATTGGCAGTGTATTCGCATATATAAAATAAATTTGATAGGAGCATGCAAACACTAAATAAGAATCCTGGAAGACAGCTGGGAAAGGTTCTCAAATACATCTAAATAGAAAAATATGTTCAAATAAAAAAATTCATCTAAATACAAGTCAGGGTGTGGCTTGGCTGGTCCACTGCTCAGGGTCTTGGGAGGTTGAAACTCCAGGACATCTTGGCTCCATTCTTTCTGGAAGGCTCACGTGGTTGTGACAAAATAAAGTCCCTTGCAGTTGGAGAACTAAGGTCCCTACTTTCTGCATAGCTTTCCCTGGAGGCCACTTTCCATTTCCTCCCATGTCACCCATTTTACGACTTGGCAGTTGGTTCTTTCAAATCAGCGGAGAGTGTCTGCTGCAAGTTTTAATCTCTGACTTCTGGGACTCTTTGCCAAGAAACCCACTGCTTGATCCAGGCCCACCATATTCAAGGGCAGAGGATCATACAATACAGGGTGGGGCCATTCTGCCTAGCCTGGGGCCTGGGGCTTGATTGACAGACTCCATTGGAGGAGAGAAGGAACTATATATAAAATCAATTTAATTATGCAAAGTTGCAGGTTGGTATTTGGACCATAATAAAAATATTCATCTCACAGATACATCCTCGGCCTCCTGCTGGGTGCCCAGGGCTTGGGGACAGTGCTATGAGCTACAATGCTACAAGCCAGGCAGACACAATCACTGCCTTTCAGGAGCTCAGGGAACGGAGGACTCACTGTAGAAGTTCACTAATGTTTTGAAACCAGAACTGGGGATGTAGCTTGATAGCAGAGTCCTTGCTTTAACATGTACAGGATCCTGCGACAGGAACAGTGGAGGAACAGTTGGATTGCTGTGGAAAATACAAATCAGTAGAGCTTCCAAAACATGGCTCAAGAGATGGTCTCAGGGGGTGGCTCAGTGGGTAAAAACACTTGGTGCACAGGCATGAGGACCTGAATTTGAATCTCAAGCACACACATAGAAGCCAGACAGGCCAGTGGCTCACACCTTAAATCCCAGCACTCAGGAGGCAGAGACAGGTGGAACTCTGTAAGTTCAAGGCCAGCCTGGTCTACGGAGTGAGTGCCAGGGCTACACAGAGAAACTCTGTTTTGAATGAATGAATGATTAAATAAATAAAAGCTGGACGCATGACAAGTGTCTGGAGGCAGCCAGGAAGGAGGCTTTCTGGATGTAACTTGTTTAGCCTGTGCAGCAGAAATGCAATAGAAGCTCCCTGGCTCAAACTGAATGGAAGGTGGGGTCTGTCCTGGGGTGTCCTAAGATCTGAACACTAACGCTGGCATGGCTGGTGTATACCGGCATTCACACACTCATGCACACAATACAAACACACCGAGGGGGCGGGGAAGAGTTAAGGAGGTGCATAGAATTATCTGAGCACCAACTTCAGAGAACTCTACCAGCAGAAAGTGAATTTGGAACTTAGGAGCTCTATATAGCTCCTGTCCTCTGTGAAATGACTATATGTCTCAGGTCTGGACAGCTTTCCAGAGAAACCGTGTCCTCTTCTGACACAGTATGGGAAAAATGCATGTGCCAAATTTGGACCAAATGGCCGTGACTTAGGTCAGAACTAGGGAAGGAAACACATTTACTGCTGAGTCGTGGACCCAGGGCTGGACGCAGGGCTTCAGGATACTGCAGACCTTTGACCTTTTAGTTCACAAGGACCATCCCAGTCAGTCCCTCAAAGGGACGGGAGGCCCTTGTGAGGGGCGAAAGAAACTGCACTTGGATCCTTGGGACCTTCTTTGATATAGCTCCTTTGCCAAGACTCTCAGGCAGAGTGAGCCCAACCTTGCTGCTCAGAACAAGTTGGGCTTACTCAGACAGGTTTTTGGGTTTTTTTGTTTGTTTGTTTGTTTGTTTGGTGTTTTTTGGATTTGGTTTCTCTGTATAGCCCTGGCTATCCTGGAACTCACTCTGTAGACCAGGCTGGCCTCGAACTCAGAAATCCGCCTGCCTCTGCCTCCCAGAATGCTGGGATTACAGGTGTGTGCCACCACTGGCCAGCTACTCAGACAGGTTTTGATGGCAGTAATGTCTGGGCCCTTCTCTCTTGCATGGTAGAGTGCCCCTGGGCTAGGCAGGGCGCATCACTAAGAACACGTGTGGGGAGGGCGGAAGGCCAGGGCGTTCTGTCTCGGCTGTTAGCTATATACATGATAATGACAAACGGAGGAGTCTGGGGTCACCCACCACTTCCTGGCTGGCTGCCTGAACAGCATCATGCAATGCATTTTGTTGACTTAGAAAGATGAAGTCAGAGCTTACCAAGACTTTTTAACAGCGAGTATTAAAGTGACTCATTCTCATTTTCCAGCACCCAGTACAAGAGCCTGCTCTTAGAAATAGATGCCTCTTAAGATGTAGCGGGAGTGGAGGCCTACCTCTAAACGCATGGCCGGAGGAAGTTCTCATTAGATCATCACCTCTTGACTCACTCCGATTCTCTTAACTATTGATTGATTGGGTTTCCCTAGACCGGCCTTAAACCCATTATCTTCTTGTCTTAGCATCCTAGGTGTTGGGATCAGAGGCCTGAATCATCATGGCCAGGGCTGTGTTGTGTGTGTGTGTGTGTGTATATGTGTAGGCTAAAGGAGGACATTGGTGTTCTTTCCCTTGAGACAGTCTCTCACTCAATTTGGAGCTAGTCTGGTAACCAGCAAAACCGATCCATCTCCATTCCTGCAGGTAGTTCTGAGGTCACAGGCACATCTGCTTAAGTGAGTGCTGGAGATTCGAACTTATGTCCTCAAGTTTGTTCAGCAAGCACCCTTACCCACTCCGCCATCTCCTCAGCCCTGTTTTTCTTTTCTTTTTTTCTCTCCACCTCTTAAGTTCAGCTGAAGCATGACTATCTAGAACTCCAGTGGTTCCCAAGCACAGCAAAATCATCAGCTCCTTTGATCCCCTGAACATCCTATCTGACCATCTTAGGGTGGTGTTGCTGTCGCAGGGCTGAATCACCTTGAGTAAGAGTGCCCAAACAAATGTAATTTGATGACACCCTATAATAATGTTATTTAAGCACTTAACCTAAGTGGCTTATCTCCAAAGACTGCTCACTGGCCCCACATTCATTCTCTCTCTCTCTCTCTCTCTCTCTCTCTCTCTCTCTCATACACACACACACATAGACACACATACAAACTTAGAGACACACACATTCACATATGTCTATACAGACATGTAATGCTAATAGACATAGCAATATACTCACAAACAGACGAATATGCAGAGGCACACAGACATAGGTTGCAGGATATTTTATTGCACCGTGGACCCTGAGATTGTGTTATTTACCGAAAAATTGTTTCCAGTTATGGTGTGGCTCAGCCTTAGCACACACCTTTAATCCCAGATCATGAAGGTGAAATTAGTTTGTGGAAGGAAGCACCCAGATTTGAAAGTGTTGAGTGGCAGACAAAGTGATGAATCCAGAGAAGGATCTGACAGACGGGATATGTCCAGTTCTCATGAGAAGAGAGGAAAAGGAAGCTGGTTGGGAGAGCAGTACAGGCAGACGAAATAGGGAAGAGAAGGAAACAGTTCTTTCTAGGATAGTTTTACAGAGACAGGCTAGACACAGGTGAAGGCAGAAAAAGCGAGAGAATGAGAAAGAGCCAGAAGACTGGAGCAGATTGCCAAGGTTAGTATGAAGACAAGTAGATTAATTAGGAAAAGCCGAGAGAAGCCAGATTGAATCAGTTAGCGTGGAGGGGAGTTTTGAGCCTGAAGAGTTGAGTTGACCAGCCAGCCACCCAGAGTTCAGAAAGAACAAGAAAGGGTGAGCTTATTCAACAGTGAGATTCCGAAGCTGGAAATAATCTTGACCTAGATTAGATTGTATGGAGGCTAGAAGGTTCCAGGACCAGTAAGCCTCGGAGATGATAATTACTTCAGGCGAATAAAAGATAGCTTTTACATACGTGTTCACATATATACTTAGATAGAGACACAGATGAGAAACACACAGACCCACATTCATACACATGCATACAGAGACATACACATTCACACACACCATGCACACAGAGACAGATACACATATAATACAGAGACACACACTCATATAGACGCCCTCCCTATTATGGTCTGATTATATTAGTTATATGAAGGCCTCATTCTGATATTTCTAAGTCTGTGTATTTTTGCACTGGGAAAAACACTAATTTTTTTTTCCCCCGAGACAGGGGTTTCTCTGTGGAGTCTTGGCTGTCCTGGAACTCACTCTGTAGACCAGGCTGGCCTCGAGCTCAGAAATCTGCCTGCCACTGCCTCCCAAGTGCTGGGATCACAGGCGTGCGCCACCACCGCCCAGCTGAAAAACACTAATCTTAATGCTTTCGTTGTTGTTTGTTCTCCTCTTCAAGACAGGGTTTCTCTGTGTAGCCCTGGCTCTTCTAGAACTCTTGTAGACCAGAGTCTCCTCAAACTCAGGTCCACCTGCCTCTGCTTCCCAAGGTGTGTGCCATACTGCCTGGCTGTCTTCACACTTATTTAAAAAAAAGGAACCAACTGGCGTGGAAAATCACTGTTTACTTAGGTTTTACTATACTTCATTTAAACCTTCACTGGGTCATTTGTTTGTTTGTTTGTTTGTTTGTTTGTTTAGACGGGGTCTCTATAGGGCTGGCTAACCTAGAGCGCACTATGTAGACCAGGCTGGCCTTGAACTCACTGAGAGTCTCCTGACTCTGCCTCCTGAGCACAGGACTCAAAAGATGTATGTCATGACACCGGGCCCTTCATGGGTCTTATTTGCTGGATTCTTTATATTTCCTGGCATCTCTCCTGAATTTTCTAGTTTAAATCTATAATTAAACTTTAATAACATTTATAATTATATAATTACAAATTGTAAAGACTTTCCCTTTCTCTTCTGCTGGGGCAAGCTCTCTACCATAGAGGGCTACCCTCAGTCCCATCTCCCCTTCCCCCGCGCGCGCGCGTGCGCGTGTGTGTGTGTGTGTGTGTGTGTGTGTATCTCTCTTTCTGTCTCTCTCTGTCTCTCTCTCTCTGGCTTTTTGCTTTTTTAGATTTGTTTTTTTCGAGACAGGGTTTCTCTGTGTAGCCCTGGCTGTCCTGGAACTCACTCTGTAAACCAGGCTGGCCTCGAACTCAGAAATACCCCTGCCTCTGCCTCCAGAGTGCTGGGATTACAGTTAGTCTGGTTAATTTTTGAGACTGGAATTTGTGCTACATATTCCAGGCTGACCTTGAAATTTCAATCCTCCTGGTGCCCTGGCTGTTAATTGATGCTCAGGATGACCAAGTCTCACTGTCAAAAGGTTTGTAACTTTGTACAACCTACACTGACAGTTTATAGACCGTAATATAGCTCGTTACTGAGACTTGTACCCAAGCTTCCTAGATAGTCTCTTGTAGAACTGTACAATCCCTAGAAAGCCCCGGGCTGCACACCCTCCTGTTTATCTCTGCCATCTCTACTTTCCTGTCAGACATACACATTGTGTAAGCTCTGTCTCCTGGCTCTGTCAACTCCCAGGAAGGAACTAGCCAGTTACCCTGTGGCTAGTTGGCTGGGTGAGGTGTGGCTTGGTTGCAGTTTACTTTTTTAGTTATTTCTTTTTAGGCTTCCACAATCTTATACACACACACACACACGCACACGCACACGCACACGCGCACGCGCACACGCACACGCACACGCACGCGCGCGCAAGGTTTTTCGAGCTTGCCCCGCCCACTATCATTCCCCTTCCAGAGCCCATTGAGCCTCTGTTTGCCAATACATCTCCTCCTCCTCTTCCAAGTCTTTTCCCTTCCAAGTCTTCCCTTGCCTGCAGGAGCTGGCATGGAGGGTTATTTACCTGAACTAGGGCACTAGGCTAGTGGCTAGCCTGGGAAGACTCTGATGCCCCTACCCCAGCAACAACCTGTAACCTCTCAGGGAGCGCCTTATGAGCCCCTCCCCCAGTATTCTCCCAAGTTCACCAACTCTCAGCTCTCTGAGCGAGCGAGCGAGTACGTTCTTTGTTGTCTCTCTGGTAATGGTTTTGTCTGTGTGTTTGTGAGTTAGGCAGTGGGGTAGATGCTTCACAGACGCAGCACTGGGGACTCTGCTTGAGACTGTAAGTGTAAAATTTATAAATAGACTCAGGGCCCTTTCTCTTCCACCATTCCCTCCAAAAAAAGCAAACTGCCAGATGGGCGGTGGTGGCGCACGCCTTTAATCCCAGCACTGGGGAGGCAGAGGCAGAGGCAGGCGGATCTCTGAGTTCGAGGACAGCCAGGTCTACAGAGGGAGTTCCAGGACAGTGAAATCCTGTTGTCTCAAAAACAATCCCCCGCCCCCCAAAAATATTTTGGGACCAGAAATATGGTTCCGTGGTTGAGACCATTGACTGTTCTTCCAGAGGACCTGGGTTCAATTCCCAGCACCCACATGGCAGCTTGCAACTGTCTCTAACTCCAGGATCAATGCCCTCACAGACATACATGCAGACAAAACACCAGTAAAATAAAATACAAATAATTTTAGAGGGCTGGAGAGATGGCTCAGTGGTTGAGAGTATCCACTGCTCTTCAGAAGGTCCTGAGTTCAAATCCCAGCAACCACATGGTGGCTCACAACCATCTGTAGTAAGATCTGACGCCCTGTTCTGGGGTGTCTGAAGACAGTGTACTTACATACATAAAATGAATAAATCTTTAAAGAAATAATTTTAAAAGAGGATTTTGATTGATTCCCCCCCCCCCCCAAAGCCTGCCTGGACTACAGAGCAAGATTTGGTCCCATAAAAGGGGTGCTGGAGCCGTCTCACATGAGTGTTAAGCTGAGCTTTTTATTCTGAACAACTTTAATAATGAATCATATTCCTCTTTGAAAAGAACTTTTGTCATTTGTTCTTTTATAAGAGAACCACCCCTACGCTCCTGGGACTCATTCCTTTTAATGGCAGCAGAAACCTTTGGCTTTCAGAGGTATCATCTGTGGGGACGGGAAGTCCAAAGCACCTGCGTCTCCAAGAAAATTAGCTGCTACTGGAAATAGCGCTGGGAAGAGACAGGCCCCACCAGGGCTCTGAAAACGTCAAACCGTTCACCTGCAAGCAAGCAGCCTGGAAGGCTGAAGGCTCAGAGATAAGCTTCATGTTTGCCACCCCAGAGATGATGTTCGCCAGAGTTTCAGGCGTGTGTCACCTCTCTTCCAGTACCAGGGACTGAACCTAGGACCTCATACGTGCTGCATCTATATAGATCTGGCTGATCTACACACTCTACCACCGAGAGAGGAGCCCCAGCTCCAGCCCTGACTGTCTCATTGCTCTTGGCATCACTTCCTAAGAGAATTTACAAGCTAAAGTTCAAATGAATAGTCTTCATTCCAGAGTCACACTGCATGTGGAGTAAGAAATCCTTTTCACAGGAAAGGACTGCCGTCCTTTGCAAGAATAGTAAGGGCTCTTATCTGCTGAGCCATCTCTCTCTAGCCCGCCCTGAATAAAATCTTTTAGCTTGAAGATTATTACTTTAAGAGGCTGGTCTAGGGTACATACCGAGCATATTCATCCACATTAAAAAAATAACAATAAAACAATTTTAAGCAGCTGGGCTTGAGCCGGTGGAGTGGTGGAGTGGTAGTCTCTGAATTGGAGGCCAGCCTGGTCTGTAGATCTGGTTCTAGGACAGCCAGGGCTACACCGAGAAACCCTGCCTCAAAGCAAAACCAACCTAGGCTTGCTACTGTGTGTATTGGAGTGTTAGGGAGTAGTGGTGGAGGCAGGAGGATTCCCAGGCTTGCTGGCTACCAGCTCAGACCCAGGTTCAGTGAGAGACCATGCCTCAGGGGAATGAATGAGGTAAAGAGGGATGGAGCAGGACACCTGCCATCTTCCTCAGGCCCCTGCCCAGGAGTTCCACGGGTCCACGCATCCTCACATTCACTCACGCACACCCCACACGCACACACAAACAACCAGGGTTTACACTTTCAGTTAAAGATTATCTATGAGGTTCAGTAGTGCTGATAGCCAAGGACTTTTTTCTTTTCTTTGTGTGTGTGTGTGTAGCTTTTGTTTGTCTGGAAAGCACCACAACAGACTGACCTCAAACCTACAGAGGTCTACCTGCCTTTCCCATCCAAGTGGTAGAGATTAAAGTCACGTACCACCATGCTTAGCTATCTTCATTACTTTGTGGGGGGGGGGCATGGAGTGGGGTGGTGGTGTTTTGAGACAGGGTTTCTCTGTGTAGCCCTGGCTGTCCTGGAACTCACTCTGTAAACCAGGCTGGCCTCAAACTCAGAAATCCGCCTGCCTCTGCCTCCCAAGTGCAGGCATTAAAGGCGGTGCGCCACCACTGCCCGGCTATCTTCAGTGCTTTTAGTGGCATTAAGAGCATCCGCACTGGTGGACAGCAGTCTTGCACAACTATAGCAAAATGCTTGAGTAGCCATCTTAAAACTTGGAAAAGCTTACTTTGGCTTCACGGGAAGAGGAGTATGTGTTCTTAATGTGGGAGCCATCTCTCCAGCCCCAGTCAGTGACCTTTGCCAAAGCACTACTGTTTCAATTCAGAGAAATTGCCATATTGTCCTTACACAGGAAAAAAAATAAAAAGTGTATTGGCTTCAAAACACTCAACTAAAATAAGACAAAAAAAAAATAATCCCATGACCGTTTGAAGCATTTGAGACAAGCAGAGCTGTTACCACTAAAGTAGAGGGCAGACTGTTTGATTAGAGATAGTGCTTTGTTCCAGTACGAGGGAGAAACAGACATTAATGGGACTCCTTTTTCTCAGTGAGGAAGTACGGTTAAAATGTTACCTTATTTTCTTAGAATTTTATAAATGTTTAACCCAGGAGAAATAAAAATAATCCAAGTCAGTATGATGGCTTATTAATACGTGAATACTGTAACATTTTCCTTCTTGTCATTCTTGATGATGTCTGCAGACAGGGCTCGTGGCTCTCCAGCCAACCGCCAGAAGCTCGTTAGGCTTTTATTTTATTTGCTATTTTCATACAATATCTCGGTCATGTTCTTTTCCCTCCCCCAGCTCCCCCCCCCTCCCGACCCACCCAACTTCAAATTTCCTCTCCCTTTCTCTCTCTTTCAAAACAAAAACCAAGCGGAAACGAAAGAGAAGATCAAAACCAACAAAAAAAACCCGGTAAGAGTAAAACATACCACTACAGAAAAATGTGGAGTCTGTTTTGTGTGCACCAAACTAGTCCTGGGCTTGGGGCCTGCCCTGGAGTGTGGTGGGCATACCCAGTGACACTCCATGGAGAAAGCGGGATGTTTTCCTTTTCCCGGCTTAACTATCTTCTTCATCACCATCTTCATCACCATCTTCATCACCATCTGCTGCAGTAGCAGCAGTGGCAGCATCTATTTTGGCCGTAGGGAAGATTGAATCCAGAGACTTGCGGTATCACTGAGCTCCATCTGGGGCCCCACTCATTAGATATTACAATTTTCATTACATTTTACTGTAGTTACTTTATTTTGTGTGTATGTTTGAGGGTCAGAGAACAACTTGCAGGACTTGGTTCTCCTCTTGTAGCATGTGGGTCCCCAGGATCGGATTTAGGTCACCATGCTCGGTGGCAGGGGCCCTTACCAAGCTGCCCAGCCAGCCACCTTGCCAACCCTTCCCTGGCTCCTCCTCCTCTTTATTTTTGTGACATGGGACCGTGTGAACTTTGGCTGGTCTGGAATTAGCCGTTGCAGGCCCTGCTGACCTCACACTCGCTGAGATCTGCCCGCCCCTGCCTCCTGCAATTAAAGGTGTGCACTAACTTGTATTCAGGCCAGTCTTGAACCCCTGGGCTTATGAGCTGTAGCCGGGAGTACAGGTGGCATGTATGGGTCACACACATGACGTTGTCCTTTTGTCCAGCCCTTGCTCACGCCTCTGGGCTTCCTGAAGACTGCAGTTGCACTTGGCAGATGAGTCCTGTGTGCTTGAGCCCCACTGGGCTTTTCTCCTGGAATGTGTGATTTGCTGGGGTTAGTGGCACGGTGACATAACTCTCTCAGGAAGGTTTTGCTGAGTTTGCCCTGTTCTGAAATGACCACACACACACACACACACACATCACCCTCTTTCTCGATCCCTGGTTGCCGAGTGTGGTTCTCTTTAGTACTCAAAACACGCTGCGAAAATAGCTCTTTAGGTTAATGACATGAGTGACAGATAAGGAAGCGGTTAGCTGACCCGCCCACGTGCTGAAAAGCTTGGCAGCCTGCATCTCTTTTGGTTACTGGGGCATGAGTTACACCTTGCAAGCTGGAGACTTAACCCCGGTCTGTTGAAGATGGGGGAAAGTTCTTCTTTTTTCCTGAGTTTTTTTTTTTTTCTTAATAATTATTTTAAAATTTATTTGTAGTTCACGGATATGAGCATATTGCCTGCATATATGTTTATGCGCTGCTTTGGTGGCTGCTACCGGTGGAGGTCAGAACAGGTCATTGGGTCAGCTGGCAATGAAGTTACAGGTGCTGGTGAGCCTCTACCTGGGACCTGGGTCCTCTGTAAGAATCACAAGTGCTCTCTCTCTCTCTTTTTGGTTTTTCGAGACAGGGTTTCTCTGTATAGTCCTGGCTGTCCTGGAACTCACTCTGTAGACCAGGCTGGCCTCGAACTCAGAAATCCTCCTGCCTCTGCCTCCCAAGTGCTGGGATTACAGGTGTGCACCACCACGCCCAGCCACAAGTGCTCTTAACTGCTGAGCCACCTGTGGGCGTTTGTTTGTTTGTTTGTTTGTTTGTTTGCTTTTTCGACAACAGGGTCTTGCTCCCTAGCCCACCTTGGTCTAGAACTCTGTCACCCAGGCTGGCCTCACGCTTTCTGTAGTCCTCCGGTCTCAGTGCTCCGGAGTGCTGGGATTGCAGGCCTGACCTAACCACACCTGGCTTGGAAGCCTATTATTTTTTGTTAGGCTGTTTTCCCTCTTTTATAAAGACACAGTGTTCAAATGAAAAGTCCACAGAGTCACGATTCAATTGTTCACCTCTTTTAGACTGTGTGTGACGGAAATTTGGACATAGCCAAGTGTAATTACAGTTTTGGACAGGATGACTTACGGTCTGTAGATATGGTTGTACGTAGATGTGTTTTCTTGCCAAGATCTGGCTGAAAAAGAGCTTGGTAGTTTCTTTTTTCTGTTAAAAAAAAAATAGGCTATTAGTTGTCTAAATGGAGTAATCCCCTTTTGGCTTCTCGAGAAAAACACTTCTGAGCCGGGCGAGTGTATTTAAAATTCGGCGTCTTGCTTATACTCCTCCTCCCTGAGCTTGTCTCTCCCTTTCTCTCCTCCTTGCTCCCAGCTCTTCCTCTTAGTGTTGATTCTGTCTGTCAGAATCAGTGTTTATTTTTATTCATTTATTTTTAGTTTGGTTTTTATTTTTTTATTTTTTTGTGTGGGTATTTGAGACAGGATCTCTATATGTAGCCCAGGTTAGCCCTGAACTCTCGCTCTATAGCCCAAGCTGGCATTAAATTCTGCCTCAATCTCTGGGATTATAGGCATCACAGCCCCATTGAAGAGTGAATGAATTAATTTTAATTTTTAAAATCTTACGTGTACTATGTTTGCTTACGGTCAGTCTGTGCCCCACGTGCGTGTTTGATGCCCGTGGAAACCGGCTGGGGATGTTGCGTGCTCCGGAACTGGAGTTACAGTCATCTGTAAGCAGGTGCTGGGAACTGAACCTAGCTTACCCCCCACCCGCCCTTGCAAGAGATGCAAGTATCCTTGACCACTGAGTCATCTCTCTGACCCAGCCATTTTATTTTTTAAAGATAAGAGGTCCCCACCGGTTCCGAGATCAAAAGCAGCCAAATAACTAGCCTCACAAGAGGCTGCTTCACTTCTTCATCTATTTTTCATCTGTAGAGTGGCTTTCTCCTCAGGGTTGTCCTGGCCTATAGTCTCTGCTGGAGACTTGGAGGAAGAACTTACCCCAAGGGCCTTCTAGGCCTTTCTTTTTAAACTGAGAACAAAGTAAAATACATGGGGTGGGGGTGGGGCTTTCCATGACTTCTCTGCAGCTTTGGGGCAGGAGCTGTGTTGCTCTAGCTAGGCTGAGATCTGCCCTGGGTGTTTCCTGGAATGGGGTAGGGGTAGGACCTGTCCACCCCGCGAGGCAGACTGGAAGCCCTGCCTGGGACACGCCTGTGGGTGCGGCTCATCCCGGAGCTGGATAATCGTTTGCGTTCTGCTTTTGTTGGCGCTTTTTTGGCCAGCTAATCAGCCACGCCTTGCACTGTTGACTCTGTGTGAGTCCTGCTAATTGCCTCCTCCCACAGAAAGAATCACCCCAGAAGAGACTCGTCATCATTCCTAAACGCGTGGTTTCTTCAGTTCTTGTCGTCTTCCTCCACTAAACACCCTGAACCGACTAAGTTCTCCTTGGCTGGGACTTTCAGTTTAGGTTGCACTAGGTGAGAAGTTATCTCTGCTGGAGAAATGAGCCGATTCAAGTCAAATTAAATTAAAAAGGCTGCTTTATTGGGGGCAGCTCTCGTGGGAGTTCGCCAACCACACAGGAGGGGTCGGTGAGGTTGCCCTTTGGGGGGAGATGGGGAAGAGAGAGGCAGAGACCAAATGCCAGTCACTCGGAAGGAACTGAGGGATGTTGGAAGAGCCTGGAGACCAGGTCCACTTTGGTATGTTAAATACGCACCTCAGCTGCTTGTCCCGGGTCTCAGGGCCCTGACCCAACCTCAGGGCGCAGAGTGGACAGGTTGTTAGTGGACCTGAGTCTTTGCCTTGTGCCATCTCTGATTTCACTTACAAAGGCTCAATTTACCTGAGTCTAGGTTCTCAGATTTAACTCAGCAAGACCTTGCCTAATGCAAATAAACAACAGCAAAAGGCTCCCCTTCTTTTCTGCCTGTCCCAGGTACTGGTCACCCGAAACACAAATGTAGGGGAAGGAAGTCATCGTTCCGTTGTGGGGACAGCTCCCGACTAAAGGGCTTGCGCTGAGCTGTGTGTAAAAAGCCAGTCTCTGGCTTTTAAATGCCGCACTAGAATCTGTTTCCTCTCTGGAGTCTATGACTCACCTTGGAAACTCTCTTGCGTCTTAGGGACCGCAGAAGGTGGCTCAGTAGGTAAGGAAGGAGCTTGCCGCAAAACCTCGAGGACTTGAGTTTGCATCCTTAGCACTCAAGTAAAATTCTGCGAGTGGTGGTAGCCCTCCCTTTAAAAAAAAAAAAAAAGAAGAAAGAAAAGAAGATTATTTTATTTTATGTCTATGAGTGGGTTACCTGCCTGTATGCATACCATGTACTTTAAGAAGTCAGAAGAGGGCATCAGATTTTTCTGGAACTGGAGCTATAGATTGTGAGTCACCGTGTGGGTCCTGGGAACTGAACCCCTAAGAGAGCAAGTCATCTTAGCCCTGAGCCGTTTCCTCAGCCCGGTGGCCCTCACTTGAAAGCCCAGTATTATAGAACTTGGGCATGACAGCCGACACTCCACCTCAGGCCCCACCATCCAGGTTAGCCAATGAGAAGAGCCAGCCTCTTTCCAACTCGAGCACATTGGATACGCCTCTTTTTGCTGCTTTTCATGGTTCTTTGGCTCTTTGGACGGCTGGCAGGGCCTGACTTGGGGGTCTAGGGTGTGGTCCCTATGTTCGATAACACTAGCACTGAGGAGGTGGAGATAGGAGAGTCCCTGAACTTCCTGGCATCTGGTCTGGCTAACCCTGTGAGCTCCGGGTTCGGTGAGAAACAGCTCCAAAAACTAAGAGAAAAACATCTGGTGTCAGCTTCAGGTTTACCAACACACGCCCTGCCACACGTGGGCATATGTACACACAAGCATATGCCACATGTACCACACATTAGTTAAAGTTAGGTACACACACATTAGTTAAAGTTTCTCCTTCTGGGGGAGCCTGTGGAGCATCAGTTGACATCTTGGAGCATGTGATGTCCAAGGGGCGGTCGGAAGACCTGAATCTTAGCGTGCCGGTTGGTCGTGTGTGTCACAGTGTCACAGGAACGGACAGTAAGGATTTATTTCTAGCCCTGCGGTGGCTATAAGTTGCTCCTTTAAAATTCATCCTCCAGCGCCCTGCTACCTCTGTTGCTATGGTGGGGTGTCTTGGGCTCTGCTGTCAAGGTTGCCTTTGAAAATAGATGGGCTAAAATAACAATGTAACAGGTGGCTGGGCCTTGTTAAACTCCTCGGCCCAGGAGTCCAAGGCAAGCTCATCACACAATGCAGAGCCCTGTGGGTGCCAGGCAGGTACCCTATAGCTGTGTGTGTGTGTGCCTGTTCCAGTACCTGTGTGTGTGTGTGCCCTAGTATGCTTGTGTGTGCTGCATGTGCACGGGCTGAGTTTAGTCTGTTTTTCTTGTTTTGGGTAGTAGTCTTTCCCGCTTTTTATTTATAGACATTTCCCCTTCTTTAAGCCTTGCTATGCCTATTTCCGGCAGTTATGTGAGGAAAGAGTTCAGCTCGCTTTATTTAGCAGGAGGTGCCCTTTCCTTATTTTGTGTAACCAGAGCCCTCTTCCTAAAAATAACCTTGCTGGTCCTAATAGGAGTCTTGTTATAGCTGATGTAGCCTTTATTTACACAGAAGACCTCTTGTAGCATGCATATATATGTATGTATGTATGTATAAATATATAATATATCATAACCATACAGTAAAATACAAGTATAAGTATTATATATATACACTAAACTATATTTCTCTGTAAGTTCAGTTCTTACTTAATATGGTAGACATTATTCATTATAAATTTACTTGCCAATTACAATAATTTCTTTTGGCCCCACCCCCTTTTCTGGGCCTGGAATCTGAGGTCTTGAGCATGCTGAACCAGTACTTTACCACAGAACCATAGCCTCCTCCTTTTCTCTCTCCTTTAAAGAACCTTTTTAGATTTATTAATATTACTATTTTTGTATGTGAGTATTCTGTTGGCATGTATATGTGTGTGCTTCGTTCATACCTGGGGCTCATGGAGGTCAGAAGAGGTCACTGGATTCCCTGGGACCAGAGTTACAGATGGTTGTGAGCCACCATGTGGGTCCTGGGACTCCAGCCAGGTCCTCTGCAAGAACAAGTGCTCTTACCCATTGAGCCAGTTCTCCAGCCCCCACCCCACCCCTTTTTCCTCTTTTAGATAGGATCTTAGGTAGCTCAGGCTGGCCTAGAATTCACTATTTATGTGAGAATGACTGCCTTGATTACTTTTCTATCTCTGTGAGGAGACACCATGACCTAAGGGTGTTTGTAAAAGAAAGGAAAAGCTTGCAGGGGATTTCCTGTCCTTTCAGAGGATGAGTCCTTAGCTGGCTGTCATGGTAAGGAGCAGGCATGGCGCTTGAGCAGTAGTTGAGAGCTTACATCTGATCCATAAGCAGGACACACACATACACACACACACACACACACACACACACACAGAGACACACAGAGAGACAGACGGAGAGACGGAGAGAGACGGAGAAAGGGAGACAGAGAGAGAGAGAGAGAGAGCACATTGGGAATGGTATGGGCTTTTAACCTCAAGGTCCACTCCGGTGACACAGCTCCTAATCCTTCCCAAACAGTTCTACCAAGTATTTAAGAGAGCAAGCATTTAAATATGAGTCTGTGGAGGCCATCCTCATTCAAACTTCCACAGTGACCACGAACTTCTGACCTTCCTGCCTTCATCCCTTGAGTAGTAGTACTAAGCTTACCGGCATGTACCCCTATGCCTGGTGTACTTCACGACGGCATTAACCTGAAGCTTTCTGCGCGAGATTTAGGCATTCTATCACCTGAGCTTTCCCACCGCCCAGTCCCCTTCTTTTTGAGTTAAAAAGCCCAGCAATAACTTGAGCATTATTCCAACTCAGCTTCTTTATTAACTCAATTTACTAAATAGTCTCCTCTGCCTCATCGTTCCTGTGGTCCTTGCAAAAATTATCGAAGGGGCTCAGGAAGTGGCTCAGTAGGAAAGGGAGTAAGAGAGCTTGCTGTGCAAGATTGAGGACTTAGGTTCAATTCCCTCCTCACCCATGGAAAAAGTCCATGCATGCCTGTAACCCCAGCACTGGACTCGGGGGGGTGTGGAAAAGCGGAGCCTGAGAGCTTGCCCGCCAGTCAGCCGCGTCTAAATAGTGGGGTTTGGGGTTAGTGAGCAACCCGGTCTCAAGATAACCAATTGAGGAAGATACCATTCATCTGTGGCACCTTCAAATGCCCTTAATCTCAGTACCCGGGAGGCAGAGGCAGGAGGATTACTGTAAGTCTGATGCCAGTCTAGTCTGTATAGTGAGTTCCACACCATCCAGCGCAACATAGTGAGACCCTTTCAAAAAACTTTTTTAGGGCTGGAGAGATGGTTCAGCGGTTTAGAGTACTGACTGCTCTTCTGAAGGTACTGAGTTCAAATCCCAGCAACCACATGGTGGCTCACAACCATCCAGAATGAGATCTGACGCCCTCTTCTGGTGTGTCTGAAGACAGCGACAGTGTACTTACATATAATAATAAATAAATCTTCAAAAAAAAACTTTTAAAAATAATATCTTGTGTAAAAAACATTGAATGTGTGGTGGTGCATGACTAAAATCCTGGCACTTGGGAGGCAGAGACCTGATTATTAATTTGAGATTAAACTAATCTACATAGTAATACTCTTATCTTCATGTATTTTTAAAATGGGGCTATGGCCATAGCTCAGTTGTAGATGGAGAAAGACAGAGAATATTTGTCTTTCTAGGAGTATGGGCTAAGGGAGGAGTGTGGGGTCAGGTTCAAGGCCCATCTGGGCCACACCATAAGTTCTAGGCCATCCTGGTAACAAAGTGAGACAATTTCTCAAAAATAAACAATACAACTTACAAAAAAGACAAAGTCAAGAGTAATAACAAGGGCTGGAGAGATGGCTCAGCGGTTTAGAGCATTGACTGCATGCTTTTCCAGAGGTCCTGAGTTCAATTCCCAGTAATCACATGGTGGCTCACAACCATCGGTAATGGGATCCATTGCTCTCTTCTGGTGTGTGTCTGAAGACAGCTGTAGTGTATTCATGTACATAAAAGCAAATAAATCTTAAATTAAAGAAAAAGAATAATAATAAGAAGAAATATCTTGAACACAACACTCTGAGGTCAGCCAGCTTTTCCTGTAAAGGTCTAGAATCATATTAAACATGTATGCAATCAACTTTGTGGCATGGAACAGACACAGGCCACACATGAAAGCAAGGTGGGGTCTGGTGAGATGCTCAGCGGTTAAGAGCACTGACTGCTCTTCTGAAGGCCCTGAGTTCAAATCCCAGCAACTACATGGTGGCTCACAACCATCTATAATGAGATCTGATGCCCTCTTCTGGTGTGTCTGAAGACAGCTACAGTGTACTTCCATATAACAACAAATAAATCTTTGTGTTGGAGAGAGCAGAGATCCTGAGTTCAATTCCTAGCAACCACATGTTGGCTCACAACCATCTATATGAGCTACAGTGTACTCATATACATAAAATAAGTAAATAAATCTAAGAAAGAAAGGAAAGAAGGAAGGAAGGAAGAAAGAAAGAAAGAAAGAAAGAAAGAAAGAAAGAAAGAAAGAAAGAAAGAGAAAGAAAGAAACAAAGAAACAAAGAAAGGTGACATTAGTTTGACACTTGAATTTCAGACAGTTTTTACATGCCAGGATATGGGATACGTTTGACGAATTTTCTTTCTCTGAGACAGGGTCTCAGGTAGCTCATGCTGTCCTCAAGCTTGATATATAGCTGGAGTGGTGGTCTTCCTGTCTTCCTGCCTCTGCCTCCTAGATGTTCAGCTTACAGGTGTGAGCCACCATCCCAGGTTTATGTGGTGTTGGGGCTGGAACCCAGAGCTTCATGCATACCAGGCAGGCCGTCTGTCTATTGAGTGACACCTTCAGCCTCTTTTGTTTTGTTTTTTTCTTTCCCCCAAGCTTTAAAAAAAAAGTTAAGTTCATTGGTGATTCAAAGGCTAAAGGGCAGCAGGCAGAAGATTAGGTTTGGCTAATGGGCGCATGGCCAAGCGTCTTCTGACCCTTGTTCAAGGGACGCCCTGCGGGATGGGTCTATAGTCCTTGAACCTCAGAGGCTTGTGCGTGAATGCCCTGCCTCAGCTGAGGCTGTCAGAAATGCATCACCATGCTAACCACCCTTCAAGAGACAGCCATCTCAGACTTTACTATGCTTTCAAAATAGAATGTTCTCCATCGTCTCTTTTGGAAGGTTCTGGAAACTTTATCAGGTGGGGACCTTGTTGGAGGAAGTAAGTCACTGGGGGGAGAGGGCTGTCTTTTGCAGATCATACCTGCTCCCTGGTCTCCTTTTCTCTTCCTGATTTCTTACTAGTAGAAGGAGGTGGCTAACCACCTCTGTCTCATATTCTCCCTGTCCGGGGGCCAGCAAACCGGGCAAAACCCTGAAACTGTAGGTCCTTTATGTCAGCTATTTTATCACAGTGGTGAGAAAGCTACCAGCCTTCTCGTGGGATATCCCGGCAAAGCCACGGGTCTCTGTCATGTGCATGTGGCTTACAGGTGAACTCCTGGCTGTCAACACCCACACAACAACAGCCATAACCCCAGGACTCTGAAACTTCCATGTGATACACAAAAGACGGCATTGATTTCTAATGCATCTGATTACTTCTGCCTTTTGTGTCCCTTACTGGTTCTATTTACCCCTCCTCTAAGCTCATTGGTAGTGGTGAGGACCAAGCACATCTGTCTTTCTTCAGTCCACCGACTTTACAGAAACCTCGGTCCTAAAATATCAGTCATTACCGCTCACTGTTGTTACAGAAGCCAGTGGGGACTGGATATAGAAACGGAACCATCAATTACATTAATAAGTTTAAGCTTGCATCATCCCTCCCTCCTCATTAGTTTTAATTTTTGAAATGAGTTTCTTATTAGATATTTTTGTGAGACAGTTTAGAGACGATTATGATTTAGCATGCAGAGGAGAAAGTTGAACAAGATCTGAAGCCAACTTATTTCCAAGTGTATAAACATTTAATTAAGATGATACATTTGAGTATGTGGACATTTACTTAAAGCATTCCTTTGCTTTCTGTAGCAAAGGGAAAAGACAGGAGGCTGACAGCTGCGGTCCACTCCAGCATGACAGATTCACGGTGTTGTCATTGTTAATCATGGTTCCAAGGAGATGTCAGCCCAGACATTGGAAGGCTTGGTCCCCAAGTAGTGCTCCTGTTTGGACAGTTAGGAGGTGTAGCCTTGATGAAGGAAGTATGTCACAGGGGTGTGTGTTGTGGTTTCAACCCATAGTCCATCATTCCCAGTTTGTTCTCTGCTTCCCGTTGTGATTTGGTATGTGAGTTCCCAGCTGTTTCAGACGCAGTGCCTGTCTACTGCTGTGCTAACCCTCCATGATGAAGATGGACTCTTGGGGCTCTGGACCAATAAATCCAGCCAAATAAACCCTTCTTTCTGTATGCTATCACAGCCATAGAAAAGTACCAAATACGGTTGTATTGGGCTTTTTTGACTTGTCATCTTGGCACAGTCTGAAGTCCCCTAGGGAGGGTCTCAGTGAGGAGTTGGTCCTGGATTATGGAAAAGAGGACAGCAGGGCTGGGAACGTGGTTCAGGGGTTAAGAGTGTGCACTGCAGAGGACCTGGGTAGGGTGGCTTCTGACTGTGATGCCAGCGCTGGGGGACCAGCCTACCCTTTTGGCCTCTGTGGGCACTTGCACTCAAGTGTACAGACCTATACACAAACACATACAAATATAAGTAATTAAAAGATAAAAATA